>NC_025686.1:2549161-2827544 GCF_000633955.1 Camelina sativa
CTGAAGGAAGATGGAATATTGATCAAAAGAGACAATAAGAGATGGAAGTTGATTTGTTTGTTCTGCTTGGTGTGTCTCTGTTTTAGTGTTATTGCCATTCTGATCTTTTTTCTTAAAAACAAAAACCAGAAATTAGTTCTTGGTTACTAGAAGTAATGTGTTTTGTGTTTGTCGTAATGTGACTTTGTACTAAAAGCTTGGCAATGGAAGACTTTGTTGGCAATGAACTTGTTTTTGATACAACAAAACATAACAAATCCGAGAACTTGATACAACAAAACATAACAAACCTGATTCAACAAAACAAAACAAATCCGAGAACAGAACAAAGAAACTGGTTGATGCAAGAAAACAAATCCGAGAACAAAGAAACTAGATGCAAGAAAACAAATCCGTGTGAACAAAACAAAGCCGAGACAACAAAACCAAAAACTAGCTGGAACACTCAAACCCTGATGCAAATCTACCCTGGTGGTCCTTGCGGTTGTGGTCCTTGCGGTTGTGATCCTTCTCCTGGTGGTCCTTGCGGTTGTGGTCCTTGCGGTTGTGGTCCATGTGGCTGTGATCCTTGTGGCTGTGGTCCTTGCGGTTGTGGTCCCTCCACATGGGCTCTTGATGCGTGTGCTCTTAAGACGTGTGCTCTTGATGAGTTTGATCCTTGTGCTATTGATCCTTGTGGCACTTGATGAGTTTGAGACTCTTGTTGAGGTTGAGATACTTGTGGTATTCCTTGATCTTGTAGTAGTTGTTGACATAATCCTCAACCTTCTCTTTTTTCCCTATAATCACACATGCAGCATGAGAACATGGGATGCCAACCATCTGCCACTTCCTGCATCCACAAGTTCTTGCATCCATATCCACACTATAACCTACATCATTCTCCCATACCTCATGTATGTTGTTTCTGGCCATATATCTCTGGCAAAATTGGGCTCCAGCAATTGCTTTTTCGATCTCAGCATGAGCTCGTTTGGTGAACCGTGTCTTCAACCGATCAGCTATGATAAACCTCTTTGCATTTCTGACCATGCACTGTCTTCTTATGTCCTCAAGCAAATCCAGCAAAGGCTTTCTCCTGGCTTGTCTAATTATCCTATTGAATGACTCACTGAGATTGTTAAGATTGTCATTGCAGCAAGTACCTATCTTGAAAAAAGCTCTTGACCAGGTTATTGGATTTGTAACTTGCAGAGAGGCGTATGCTTGAGGATTGTACTGCTTGAGTTCTGCCATATTGTCGTTGAACTTCCCTGTGGTGTAGCTGCGTGCTATCCTCCAGAAAATGCGTTGTAGTTCTTGGTCGTGGCTGTCTCGCTTCTAGTTATCCATTATGTGCTTTGCACATTGTCGATGCTCAGCGTGTGGAAGGATGTTACTGATAGCTTTAACTAAACCCTGCAAACAAAAACAAATTTAACAAAGTGTGAGTCTCGTATCAGTCAATCAAGTCTCAAAATGAAACCCACAAAAAAATTTAAAGTCTCATACTTACCGATTGTTTATCCAAAATTAGAGCTAGAGGTGTCATTGTAACCAGACCCAAACTTGCAGAGAGATGTCTCAAGAACCAGTCCCAATTATCATCATTTTCTATTTCTACAACTGCCCAAGCAAGAGGGACAATCCTATTGTCCCCATCCATTCCAACTGCAGCTAGAACATGCCCTTTTATATCCCATTTTAAAAAAGCTCCATCTATCCCTATGATAGGTCTACAAGTTTTTATCCATGTATCCTTTTGAGCTTTAAAACAGATATACAACCGAAAAAACCTCTGTTTGCTTCCAACCACTGGCCCTGGAACTGTCTCAATCTCAAATTCTGAGCCAGGGTTCTGATTCAATACCTCCGCTTGATAATCTCATATTCTTGCAAAGTGTGATTCATGACTAGCCTTTCTTGCACTCATCACCTTGGTCTTCGCCTTTGCACACTGATCTGGAGTTACTTCTAAGTTATACTCTCTCTTAATCTCAGCAGCCATCTCATATTTTGTAAGCTTCGGATTTAGTCTAAGCTTTTCTTCAAACAAGAAAGCTATAGAAGACCTCTTCAACATCTTTGAATACCCTGACCTAACACATACATGCTCATTCACATAAACTCTAATTTGCATCTTATGCTTCCTCTTCTCATATGAGCAATAGACTCTCCAAGGACACGGAACACCATCATCATCAACGTAGCAACACTTTGCACCAACCAAGAAAGAATTGGACCGATAGAGTTTAATATCATACCTTGTCTTCAACGAGTACATCAACACGGCAAGCTTGAAGTCATCGGGAGAGTTGTATGTTTTCTCCAACGCTAGCAAAGACTCTGGATCAGACTAATCTTTAGGAGCTGCCTCATCTTTCTCTTCTTCTTCGATCTCGTCTTCGTCGTCCGACGACAAAGGATCCGGTAGCTTGTCATCGTCCCATATATCATCCCCACTGTCGGAATCGGAACCACCTTCCTCTGTTCTAATAATCCCTGGGAAATCATCTTCGATGTTTACGTTGGCAACTTCTTCGAGAGCCGGTTCTTCGACATTAGCTTCATCGACATTAGCTTCGTCATTTCCACCACCAATTGCATCATCAACATCATTGCAATCCTCATCTCCATACACCGCGCAATCATCCTCACTGTCGTGCTCAACTGGAGCCTCCACTTCGTCATCTTCATCACTTCTTTTTTTACGTTTCCCACGCCGACGTGAAGCTCCACCTCTCTTTCCTTTATCTCCAACAACAGATTCAGCCGGTTCACCACCTCCATCTCGGACATTAGAAACTGTTGGATCTTCCGGTGGAGCTCGAACTCCATCTTCAACCCGAGGAGCTACTCCATCTTCAACTCCAAGAGCTTCAATTAAACTCTGTGATTCGTTTTCTGGTGGAGCTCCAACAAACGATATCACACCTTTGTTTCTAACTTTAGGCATTTGGGACTGAGAAATCAAAGTTTGAAAATTGTCAATTTAGGGATTAGGGATTGAGAAAGATCAAATTAGGGATTTTGTTTTCGATTTGGAGGTTTTGTTCTGTTTTCTCTCGGGTTCGAAACGGTGTCGTTTTGACACTAATGGGCAGACTAACGACATCTTAACGCCGACTGATTGCTCCGTTTAAGGATTTAACGACATGTCCAATTCGTCGTGGTCAACAAAAATTTGATGGTTTAACCGGTAAGTCAATGGAAGTTCATATTTTTAATGGCCTTAGACAAAATTCGTGATTAAAATGGCCACAATTTGAAAGTTCGTGATTTTATCGACATTCTTCCCAATATTAAATGCCCGAAATATTGGGAATTTATTTTTTTTGTTGTCTTGAAAAAAGAATTTGGGAATATTACCAATTCTCAATTGGCTCGGAACAGAGAGGGATCAAGGGATTTATTCGACCAACATGCTTCTCAATCAATGCGGAGCCGAGACGACGATAGAAGATTCCATGGAAGCGACGAATTCGGACCACTCATCGGTGGATTTCAGAAGTAACGCGAGAAAGCGTAAGGCCGAGTTCGAGCCGGGAGAAGAGGAGGAGGAGGAGGAAGAGGAAGAGAGCGATGAAGAAGAAGAAGGCGTTGGTGATGGGAGAGCCAAGATAGAGGAAGAGCCTGAGGCTAGAATAGATTACTTGAAGGCGCCGGAATGGGATGTGGACAGCTTCGATGGTTTAGAGTATTATTCTTCTCCGGAGCCGATACTTTCATCCTCCGATGAGGAATTTTTCCCCGAAGAAGCTAGACAACACTATCGCATCTTTAAACGGCAGATGATCGAGAGCAAGGTACGTCCCGTCCTAATTTTCTATGTGTGCTCTGAGTTTTCTTGAGCTGAAACTAATTTGTCATAATTGAATAGATGATGATGGTGATTTCTACTAATAACTGTGTGTCTGTGGTTTATTTTAGGGATTCTACGGGGATCGTGAGCTTAGGCCAACTTTTCATTACAAAGGAATAAGTCCAATGAAGTTGGAGCAGGAAGCCCTTCCCGATCAAAACTTCCGCCAGTTCTGGCAAGAGATGGTTTATGTTTGTCTCCAAAAACTCAACCAAGACAAGGTTAATCATTACTTCTCTCTCTCTCTCTCTCTCTCTCTCTCTCTCTCTCTCTCTCTCTCTCTCTCTCTTTTTCCTTTTCCTTGTCTAATCTGTCATTCACCCTCCAGTCTAATTCCTAATACTAAAGGTCTCAGATTGGTATTTTGTTTGAGCTTGAGGATTCAGTCTCTTAGATTATCTTTAGGTGTCAACAGTAGCAATTGTTAGGTTGAGAGGATTTACAAGGTTCTTAGAATTGTAGTGTGCTAGATAGGGTCTGGGAATTTTCAACCCTGACAAGTTTTCACTTTTCAGCCCAAGCTTGGCATTAACATTTTCTTTTTATTGTGCATGGTTCTCTAGGATTTGAATGTGGAGTTCATTGAAGTTGTGAGAGGTTATTATCGCCCAGGACCTAGATCAAAGTCATACATCATATTTATGGCCAGGGAGAAGCCTGATGGACCTCTTGTGGAGTATCAAGCCAAGTGTATGGTTACTTTGGACGGCGAGAGTCATCCCATCCTCTGTAGACCGGCTCCTACGCTAATGCCTTGATACCAAAAACTTGTTTAAGGTAGGGGTTGCCCTTAATCAGTTCAGATTTGCTGTGTCCATGCTCAAACGTGATTAGATATATGTCATAATGTGTTTGAATCATATACATGTTTATATTCTCATCTTTAGACAATAGATGATTCTTAGGAAAATATACATGTTTTAAGAGTACAAAATATAAGCTATATAGTTTGAATCTGTGGGTGATGGCTTCAATTTCCGGCAATTTTTGTTGGAAGCTTTCCATCTGCCTATTGATGAAGCTTTACAACGAGCACACATATAACAAGAGGAAGAAGCAAAATGTCTATAAATAGACTAAAGATCAAGCATCATTTTTCAACAGAGGGACATATCATATTTGGTGTTGGTGGTCCAGATGAGTGGGCTTTTGTTTGAGTATAACCTAGTGTTATCATAGAATAATCACACAAAAAAAAAAGAATAATCAATAGGGTACTATATAGAAAGCCGAGAACAAATGAGAGATCATCGTGTATTTGGTGGGTTATCTCAGGGAGAGAGGGAGGAGCTCCTTCGAATTCCTCGATTCCTTGAAATTCCAGTTCTGTAATCTATCAAATCCTTATTTCGCTATCTATGAAATCTCATCTTTTGTAAGCTACATGATCACCGTATTGGAATCTGCATATTCAATGTCCTTTTTGATTTAGTTTGTTTTAATTGAAAGTTTGAAACAAAAGAACTAATAAGCGTTAGTTTTAAACACAAAAACAACAAACATTTTTGTGTAAAAATCGTCTTTCCCATAAACCACGTTGAATAGAAAACAAAATATTTTCAAGTCATGAAATTCTAAAACCTCATAAATCTCAAGATGTTGAACGAATAGTGAAACATAAACTGAAATAGGCTTGATAGGCAATAAAAACATGGTGAAACGAGGGTGAGGAGCGGAACTATATTCCAAGACAAATGACATTTACTCTGGAGTCACCATAATCGAGTGACGGATCGAGAGTGCAGATGTAAGATGTTGAGGTAAGTCGAATTATTTCATTTTGGTGTTGTAAATATGGTTTAGAATGAGGGGTTTTGCAGAAAACATGAGTTAATTTTCATATTTTCTTTCACGAAGACGAGAATCAAAAAGAATTGTGTCGTGATCATGTGTTTAAATTTTAAAAACAAACTAGAACATGTGCTAGAGAACGGATTTAATTTTATTTTATTTATACTAGGAAAGCGATCCGTGCGTTGCCGCACGGGGAGGTGAAATCCTAAATTGAAATTTAACATTTGTAATTCATCCTAAATTCTTTCTTTTCTCAATCAATTTGATCATTTTTATTTTTTGCTATTGCTTTCTACTGATTAAAAAGCCAAAAATTCATTTCAATGTTATTATATTTTATGTTGTCACACACAAAAGTGAGCCTTTTTTAGAGCTTGATTTACTATGAACATTACTTTTAACCATATATAAAATTTCATTTATGTTTGTCTCCGACCATATGGTGCTATATATTGGTATCCTTTCTTAATTCGCTATTAGAAATTGTCTTTGTTGTTGATCATTATCAATCGAAATACATACGAGGCTGCTTATCTCTTGGTTTATTTACTGTATCGAGAAAATACTAAATGCCACTTGTCGAAGGAAGGTCGAAGATTGGGATCAGAGTAGATGGCTGGATTGAGTTTCGTTTCCCCTTCACTTTGATACGCGATTTCTCTTTCCATAGATTACTGATTCACAAATCACAATCAATATTCCGATGCTGTAAGCAAGTGGAGTTTGTATACAAATGATTTACTATGAACATTACTTTTAACCATATATAAAATTTCACTTATGCTTGTGGATGTTTTTTTCTCTCACTTTTAGATATGTACAAAACCAAGTTTTATATGACCGACCAATCAAACCTAATTGGTTAGTATAGAGTAACTCACATTCTTCAGCTACAACTTTTAGAGATATATATTTGGCTATAATGCTTTCCACAGTTACATGCATGCTGGTCTCACGTTTTCCCTCAAAAGACACCTTTCTTTCCTCCCTTTTAATGGGTTAATCTTGATTGCCTTATTTCCTACTAACACATTTGATACATGGATTTGTAATATTTGCTTCAAATCACATATTCCTCTTTGGAAAAGAAAAAAAAATCAAGACGTAACAGACTAAGAATGCATATAGACAAAACTTGTACACTCATCAGCTATTCAATCAAAGCAATTCAATTAAACGACAAAAGTTCAGAAAATTAATAAAATATAGAACAGAGGATTTTATGTTGGTCTCTCCCAATCCATCCCATTCCACCGTGTCGGCTGCTCTCCATCCAGGCTGCATCCCCCTCTATTTGATTTCCCACTTATGTCTATGAATCGGTACCATCATGTTCTTCAATAAACAACAGCGAAAACAAAGTCGATGTGGTGAAACAGGTGATAATAATATCTCACCTTTTGATGTTCTCTTCTTTAGGTTAAACACTAATTTTATAACTTTCTTGCATTTTCTTTTTTTTTGGCAGCTCCAGATCACTCTAAAAGTGACTGTTATACATTATATTTTTAAAAAGTTGTATATACATATTAGAAAGTCATTAAAGACTAAATAAGTTACCTTTAGTAGATCTTTTCTTTCTAACTTGACTTGTCATTTGGTCGTGCTTACACTTTCTAGAATTTAATTTTGTGTTGTCACAAGTATGTCTGGCTTTTTCTTCGGCACTCTCTATTGTAATATTTCTATATATTATCAAAATGTTTGATACCCAAAAAGTATAAGAAATTATAATTCAGCTAAAATTTTTAAAAACTTTATTTACAAAAAATGTAAACTAACCTGGATCATGAACATCTAATGGAAAAAAAAAAAAATAAAAATAAATAACATTTATATCATGTTCGTTAGAAAAAATAAATAGGTTAAAATAAGAACATATATAAAATTATAATTATACCATGTTTGTTAAAAAATTTTGGCTTATCCGTAGCTCTAGCATCACTACATATCATCATGCCTCTCGTATCTTGGTTTTGGTTTTTCCAGAAAGTCAAAAAATAAAATCTGCACATTGAGAATCAAAAACATTAGCCATGCAAAAAATATGGCACACGTACTTAATAACATTAGCCATGCAAAAACATGAAAATCGGAAAGGCTAAAAATTTTGAAGAGACTAAAAGTTAACAAAACTAAGACTAATGTATGAACTTAATAGTGTCGACTAACAGTAATAATAATCTAACCGAGAAACACTACAGGTCATTCGCAGCAAAAATATTAAATTACCTTGAATTAGAGATTGATGCTTGAAAGTTAAAAAACACTTCAATAATACAATTCTTTAGTACTCAGAAAACAATTGTTCGAAACTTGTTTATGTAGTCAAGAAAAGTTTATATATAATAAACAAAGAGGTGTAAGACATAGAGGTGTGAAATGTAAAGGTGTAAAAATTAATAGATGTGAAACATGGAGGTACAACAAAGAGGTGTAACACATAGAGGTGTGAAATTAAAAGGTGTAAAAATTAATGGATGTGATTTTTGAAACCAGGAGGTACAACAAAGAGATGCAAAGACTAAGGAGGTGTGATTTAAAAGGTGTAAAAATTAATGGATGTGATTTTTGAAACCAGGAGGTACAACAAAGAGATGCAAAGACTAAGAGGTGTGACTTTTGAAAGATGGGGGTGCGACGAAAAGACATGATTAATAATTTTAAACCGTTGAATTAAAACTGGAACTAATCTCATCCGTTGGATTAAAAATTGACACAAAAAGTGGGTTTGCTATTATATATAGATTGTATTTTATATATATATATATATATTTTTTTTGAATCTAATGTTAAATTATATTCAAAAGAAAAATAAACTGCTTTTACAACGTAGCTCAACCTGTTTAGTAGACCAGTTCATTTGGTAAAAGGAATAAAAACAAGCTTTTAGAAAAAACCAGCCTTTAATAAAACCGTGCTTGAAACCAAGCTTGAAGTTTGGTGCCTTCTTCCTTTGGCATTGTGATCTACCTGTTACGTACGTTCTTGTCAATCAGCTTCACCAGCTTTCCTGTTGATGAAGGTGCATCTCTATGACGTCTAGCATTTCTCTCCCTCCATATAAAGTGAATTGTGTTTTGAAATGTGTAACCGAGTAGAAACCATGTTGTCTGATCTAAGTTATTTCCCCGAAGCAGACCCAGTACCTCCTGCCAGTCAGTTTTGTACTTGTCGGATAGGAGGTTTTTGACCAACGGCTCCCATACCTGTTTTGAAAAAGGACAGAGAAAAAACAAGTGCTCCCTTGTTTCCATCAGACAGTTGCAGAAAACACAGGTTGAGTTTGCATTGGACTTCCATTTTACCATTCTCTCCCCTGTTGCGATTCTATTCTTTGGCACCAGCCAAGTTATAAGAGCGTACCTTGGAGTGACATGAGGGAACCAGATCGCTCTGTAGTCTACCCATTTTGGATGTTGTGCCTGTATATGCAACCAAGTGTCCTTTGTTTTAAAATTCTTATAGCCATCACTCCTTCCTTTCCACAAGGCAACATCATGAACATCGGGGATGAGAGTGAGTTGTTGTTTTCATATTTCTTCTTCAATGGAACAGAGCATTGGTTGACGATGTCTTCTCCATCTTGGCATATCCATTACTTCAGCCACAGTGCTTGATAGTGGAATACCCATAGCAATGCAGCTTCTATCTCCCATAAGGTCATATGGACATCCTAGAGAGCACCAATTGTCGAACCAAAAAAATGTGGATTCACCATTGTTCACCTCCACACGATAGAAAGTTTTTGCTAACGTTCTATATTTCAGAAGTTTCTTCCATATCCAAGATCCATTCGTTACATTATCCTTTTACAAATCTGTTTTAGTGGAGAAAAATAATTAAATGCCCTTAATTGTGAGCAATTTAAGAGAATTAATTCTACGTCAGAATTTACTTACTACTGTAAGTACTATACACTCTGAAATTGAAAGTATATGTGACAAAAATTCCAATTTTGAATAATGATGTGTAACTAGTCCAATAAAATGATAGGATCGTGACCTTTGATATCCCATATGGAGCCACTACGGATGAGATATCGGTGAACCCAATCAGCCCATAGCGAGCTCTTGGCCGATAAGATCCACCATATCAGCTTTAGGACACTAACTTTATTTGCCTCTTCCAAGGAACGTAGTCCCAAGCCACCTTTGCACTTTGGGAGGCAGACCTCTGACCATGCGACCTTGGTTTTCTTAGTGTTCAAAGCAGGACCGACCATAGAAAAGCAGAACACAGCTTGTCTATCTCCCGAATACAAGCTTTTGGAAGTCTAAAGGCTGATATCCAAAAGTTTGTTAGACTAAAAATAATCGAGCCAATGAGCTGAAGCCTTCCCGCAAAGGAGAGCGTCCTTGCTGTCCAAGAGCTTATCTTCAAACGTATTTTCTCAATAAGCAGTAGATAGTCTGCAGAGGACATCCGCTTTGGTAACAACGGAAGCCCAAGATATCTAACTGGTAAGGCGCCTGATTCGAAGGGAAATTGCTGAAGGATTTCCTCCCTTTGTTGTGTAGAAACACCGGCCATATACAATGTTGATTTTTCCAAGCTGATTTTCAGACCTGAGTGAGTCGCAAACTCATCAAAAACCTCCAAAACACCTTGTATGGACTTCTTATCGTCATTAACAAAGACCATCAAATCATCTGCGAAGCACAAGTGAGTCAACTGCAAGTGTTTACAGTTGGGATGGAACTTAAGAACTTGATTTGTAGCTGCTTTTTCCAACTTGCGCGATATCACATTCATACATATGACGAATAGGTAGGGGCTTAGGGAACAACCTTGATGGAGGCCTCTCTTACTACCGAAGTATCCAGCTAATTCTCCATTTACTTGGACAGAGAAAGACGCGGTAGAGATACATGTTTGGATCCAGAGCACAAACTGCTCCGGGAAACCAAGAGCTCGCAATGTGGTGATGAGGAACTCCCACTTCACTAAATCGAATGCTTTGGAGATATCAATCTTCATTGCACACCAAGGAGAGACATAATCTTTGTGATAGTCCTTTACAAGTTCGGTCGCTAGTAGAAGGTTTTCCATCAGCAGCCTATCTTTAACAAAAGCAGACTGGTTCGGGGAAATAAACTTCGGGAGAATAATTTGAGTCTGTTGGCGAGGATTTTTGAAACAACTTTATACAGAACATTATAACAAGAGATCGGTCAGTAGTCTTTCAACACCCTTGCCTTCTTCTTCTTTGGAATCAGAGCTAGGATAGTCGAGCTCACTCCTTTTGGCAAGAAACCGGTTGTGAAAAAGGATTGTATGGCATCCAAAAAATCCTCACCCACAATAGACGAAGACTCCTTAAAAAATTCTGCTGTGTAACCGTCTGGACCTGGGGACTTGCTCGTAGGCATTGCAAACTCGTCTAACCTCCTCCTTAGTGACTTCATGAGTAAGAAGCTCTTTATCACTCGCAAAACATTGAAAGCCTAAAATATCCTCCAACTCCTCCCGCGACCAGGCCGTAAAATCTGCAGGTTGCAGGGTGAGAAACTCTTTGAAGTATCTCTCAGCTTCTAGCTTAATATTATCTTGCATGGTGAGTAATCTCCCATCCTCACCTTGAATTTCTTTGATATTGTTTCTTGTCTCCCGAAGAGTAGCAGAAATGTGAAAAGCTTTGTTGTTTTGATCTCCCACTTTCAGCTAGTGGAGCTAAGCCTTTTGTTTTAGATAACGTTCTTCTATATCCAAGAGCCTCCTCCATTTCTCATATGCTGCAGCTTCTGCATCAACCGCTTGCAAAGAGGGACAAGCCATAGTCTGCGTATGCAACTCACATAGACGATTATAGGCTTCTTTTGTTCTAATGGTGATGCGTCCAACAAGTTGTCTACCCAATATCCGCAGATGGGGTTTCAGACCTTTTAACTGCTTTGAAAGCCTGTGCATAGCGGAGGTAGAGTGAAACAGTGGTGGAGCCATTCCCCACCTCTCTGCGAGTAATGTAGAAAAATCTGGATGTGAGGTAAGCGCATTCACAAACTTGAAAGGTCGCTTAACTCGCTTCTCCTCCTTTGAAATATAGAACATGCATCGCAAATGATCCGAGCAGCCTCCCGATTCAAAAACAGAGTAGGAATGGTGATATTGATGAAGCCATGTCTTATTAACTAGCACTTTATCCAACTTCTTGCAGATAACTCCATCCTGCGGTATATTACACCATGTGAATCTCCTCCCCTGATAACTCAAATCCGAGAGTTCACACACACGAACTAGGTCCTGAAAGTCTCCCATGCCCGGGAAAACAGATGGGATGAAGCATATAAAGAATGGTCAGCCCCCTCTAGAGTTTCATTAAAATCACCACATATAAACCAAGCCTTATCTCTAAACATAGGTGAATCAGAGTGAAAACGAAGATCCTGCCAGAGTGGCTTCCTCTCTGCAGCAAGATTAGCCGCATAGACAAAAAAGACAAAGAATTCATCCTGCTCACCTTCAAGTTGTATGGAGGCAGTAATAAGCTGTGATGATTTAAAAACCGGAGTAACCCGCACATTATTCTTTCAAACCAGCCAGATGCGACCTAAAGGATGATCCTCATAATTTGACATTAGAGACCAGCCTGGAAAGACCGATTGAAACACTCGTTCAACGCGATTCTCCTTTACTTTGGTTTCATATAGACAATCAAATCAAAAGGACCTTGGGATAGCCACTCTCGAACAACGTTATGCTTTTCTGTTTGATTGAAACCCCGAATATTCCAAAAAAAACCGGACATAAAAAATTCTTTGGAGTTTGACGTGTTTTCATTGTACCAGGCGGTACAATTCTAGAGCTCTGCTGGCCATCTTTAGCGAGGAATTTGTGTCCTTCCTTCGAGGCATGTGGTAACGAAGGCCGAAGCGTCATCCCCACGTCTTGAGATTCACCATTTGTCGCAGTGTGTATCAGCTTAGCTTCCACACCCAACACGCGTTCTTTATGATTACTCTGTGTAACATCCGCAAACCTAAACCCACATCGACCGATGCAAAGTTGGTTTTTCTACGGACGAGTTAAGTTAAACGCTGCGTTTTGGGTTAGGGAAAACCCTTAATTCGTGTTTTTGCCTCATTCGACGAGAATGACCATTTTGGAGAGAAAAGAAAAGATAGAAAAGGTTCTTAAGAGTTCTTAAGCGTTTTGGGAGATTCTTGGAGGTTTGTGGTGTTTTCTGGTGAGATATGTGGCTTAGAACATTGTAGGAGCTTGCTAGGAGTGCTCTCTTGCTAGTTTGAGGTTCAGAATCTTCTTGGAAAAGGTAAGTGCATGACCATGGCTTATCAAAGCTGGAGATCTCTCTAATTTGCTTGTTATGTGCTGTTAGGCTTGTTAGATGGTTATTTGGGACGTTAGGAAGCTTTCTTGTGGCTTGGGATCGAGTTTTGTGGTTGTAGGAACGAAGATCCGGCGAGAAGCTTCAGGGGAAGATGATGCTTGGAATTGCATCGGTCGATGCATATCTTGCGTCGGTCGATGCAAGTGCGAGGACGGCGCGTAGAACCTAGGGTTTTCGTGTTATGTCGAGCATGCGTCGGTCGATGCAATGGGAGCATCGGTCGATGCAATTTAACCTTGCATCGGTCGATGCATATCTTGCATCGGTCGACGCAACCCCCAACTGGTGTAGGTCGATGCAGAGTCCTGGTTTGTTATTGTTGATTGTTGATTGTTGGTTGATAGTTAGAGATATCTCTATTGCTTGTGTGTATAGCTCAGTAGATGAGAGGATTGCCTTACTGAGTGTTTATAAAATACTCATGCATTGCAATTTGTGTTTGTGGTGCAGGTAAAGGCAAAGTGTGATCGTGGAATCAAGGCAATGAAGAGGAGGACGTTCTAGGGACTCGATTGGTTGTTGTCTGGCATTGCTAGGTTGCTAGAGTTGAGTCATTACAAACATTGTTAGGTTGCTGGTTCTATGATTCCTGTTGTTTGGTATTTGGATATTGATATGTTATGATTATTGGATTATTATTGGCTATTGGTTTGTTATTTCCGCTGTTGGTTGTGATTGTGGTTATGTGGCTAGTGGGTATGAAACCACTAGTTGAAATTTATTTATTTATTATTAAAAAAAAATGGGTCGGGTCGTTTCAGTTTGGTATCAGAGCCCTTGCGGTTCTAGGTTTGGGTTCACTAGGCTTTGTGCTGTAGATGTTTGGGATTTGCATGCTTTGATTGATTATGTGAGTTAGTCAATTGTGTGTGGCATGGAGTCCTAAAACATCATATTCGAGCCTACAGTGTGATTTCACGGTGAGTTTATGTTTCTGTGTTATAGTAGAAATCGTTTGCTTAGTCTTCTGTTCATGGTAGTGCAGATGGCTAGAGATGGTGCTGTTGTTGGTTGTGGTCGTGGGCACGGACGTGGTCGTGGTCGTGGTAGGGGCAGAGTCCCAGAGGTTAGTGAGACTGCGGACTAGAGTGTGATAGCTGAGGGTGTTGGCGAGTCGCAGGGTGTCCAGGAGGATTCCATGAGTGTGTCCGGAGGGGGCGGTGTTGATGCTCCAGTGGTCGGTGGTGCTAGGGTCCCGGGTGTGGGAGTCCCAACGAGTGGAGTCCCTGGTGCTGACTTTACGACTTTGCTAGCACAGTTGTTGGAGCGGTTGCCACCAGTGGTACCGGCTCAGGCTCAGGTAGTGCTACCAGTGGTGGCGGAGGAGCGGCACCCAGTGGCTGCAGATGCAGGAGCACATGGACGTTATTTGTCCATGCTCAAGGAGATGAAGGGTCTCATGACTGAGCGGTTTTCGGGTGGTACAGACCCTACTGCTGCGGATGCTTGGAGGACGAGTGTGGAACGTAACTTCCATACTCTGAGATGTCCTGAGGAGTTTTGGGTGGATATAGGGGTCCACCACTTGGTTGGTGATGCTCAGGTGTGGTGGAGATCAGTGGCTGCTAGGAGAGTGCAGAGGGAGATGACTTGGGCTGACTTTGTGGGGGAGTTCAACTGCAAGTACTTTCCGAGAGAGGCATTGGACCGGTTGGAGGTGCAGTTTTTGTAGTTATCTCAGAGGATGCGGTCAGTGCGGGAGCTGGACTTGGAGTTCAGTCGACTTCTTTGTTATGGGGGTCGGGCTATGGAGCCTGAGGAGGCCCAGATCAGGAGGTTTATGAGGGCTCTTCGTGATGACTTGAGGGTCCATTGTAGATGACGTAGTTATGCTACGCGTGCAGAGCTGGTTCAGACGGCAGCAGAGATTGAGGAAATTATCCGAGCACAGTCAGTGGTGGTCAGTGCAGCAGTTCAGCCTAGTAAGGTTCAGCATCATGGAGGTTCTAGCAGGGGCGGCAAGCCTGTGCAGGGAATCAAGAGGAGGTGGGAGGCTATGCAGAGGCCGTGTGGGGTGAGTTGCTTCGGTTGTGGGAGCAAGGATCACAAGATTGCTAGCTGTCCCAAGAGGAGTGCTCCAACGGCAGTGGCCCGTGTATGCTATCATTGCAGGGAGCCAGGGCACATCAGGCCCTTGTGTCCAAAGTTGCAGCCAGTGGCAGTGGCAGCGTTGCAGCAGGTGCCGCCTGGAGGGCAACAGGTGGCACGGATTGAGCAGGCGCCATGGGTTTACACGACTGCAGAGACTGGTGGAACCAGTGCCGGGGCGATCACAGGTATAATTTATGGTACTTAACTTTGTGAATTTAAGTAGGTTCAGACTTTATGTTTTTCCTGTGATAAATTGTTAGGTTCTCAACACATAAGGTTTGTGTAGGGACCTTGTTGGTGGGCAGGTTTAAGTCCCACGTTATGTTTGATTTTGAAGCTTCTCATACCTTCATTACTCCGGAGTGTGCAGAGAGTGCGGGAATCAGAATGGATCCCGGGGAGCGTACAAGAGTTGTCAGAGTTGCGGGAGGAAAGTTCCTGAAGGTTATTGAACGAGCTAGAGGAGTTGATATTCAGATCGGAGGGAAGTTGTGGCCAGCGAATTTGCTTATCAGTCATGTGGAGTTGTATGATGTTATTCTCGGGATGGATTGGTTGTATCGATATATGGTGCATTTGGATTGCCTTCAGGGTAGAGTGGAGTTTGAGCGTCCAGGAGAGAAGTTGGTTTTTCAGGGTATTAGACCGACTTCGGGGAGTCTCGTGATCTCGGCCATTCAAGCTGGGAAGATGATCGAGAAGGGCCGTGAGGCTTATCTGGTTACTATATCTATGCCAGAGACAATGGGGAAGTCTACGGTTAGCGGTATTCCGATAGTGGAGGAGTTTGAGGATGTGTTTCAGTCATTGCAGGGATTACCACCATCTCGGTCAGATCCTTTTTACTATTGAACTGGAACCGGGGACGATGCTGTTATCCAAGGCTCCTTACAGAATGGCTCCAGCAGAGATGGCAGAGCTGAAGAAGCAGCTAGAGGATTTCTTGAGTAAGGAATTCATCCGTCCTAGTATATCACCGTGGGGATTGTCGGTGTTGTTTGTGAAGAAGAAGGATGGGGGTTTTCGGTTATGTATTGATTATCGGAGTCACTGTGAAGAACAAGTACCCTCTTCCCAGGATCGATGAGTTGTTGGATCAGTTGAGGGGTGCTACTTGGTTCTCCAAGGTAGATCTGGCATCCGGTTATCATCAGATACCGATAGATGAGGCAGATGTGAGGAAGACGGCTTTAAGGACAAGGTATGGGCATAATGAGTTTGTGGTGATGCCTTTCGGGTTGACTAACGCGCAAACATCGTTTATGAGATTGATGAACAGCTTGTGATATGCTCAAATTTAACCCTGAGCTACTCTCTCAAATTAAGAGATCAATTGTAGTACTTAGGGATCGAATCCACAGGAACTCTAGACTCACACAATAGATTTGATAATCTTTTAATTATGCTAAATCAAAATATTAATTTAAAAGCAATGAAGAAACAAAATTAAAAGTATTGTAAATTCATGAATTAAAAACGCTAGGCCTAGAGAAATTCTCAGGAATTTATGAAATATTAAATCAATCAATAAATTAGGATTCAAGCAATTAATATCAGATCTAGAACTCTAAACACTCTTGTAAAATAAATCAGTTCTCACTGCAAGTATTATCTAAATTTAAAACCAGAAAATCCAAATCTCTTTGCAAAATTCTAGGTTAAAAATCAGCTTTAAAAACAAGTTTAGATTGTTCACAAAATTATTAAATCAAATCTCTTTGCAAGAAATAATTTTGCTCATCAAAATGTTTTATCAGGAAAATCAATTATATTCTCATATCAATTTATTTTACTAGGTATTAATTCTAGGTGATCAATCAAGAATTAATATGAAGAACAACCTAAGATGAAGATCTAGAAAGATAAAGAATCCTAAATAAACAGATCTAATAAATTATAAAAACCCTATGAAATATCCTGAACCTAACAAGAGATCTACTCAGACATGATTAATGAAACAAAAACCATAGATAAAATAGATATCATTCAATTCAAAAGAGAAGAACAAAGGAGTTTAGAAAAGCTTCTCTCAACAGGGCTGAGTTCTTGACTTGTCTCTCCCAAAAAGCTCTCAGGGTCTCTCTCTCAAAAGGTGACAGAAAATAAAACTTAGGTCTAAACAATGATCCAAAAATCCTATTTATATTCCTAATCACGTCCAGGGACTAATGATGCAAATATGGAAAACTTTGGGGCAGCTTTGTAAATCTTCAAAACTTGTGGGAAAACTTCCAATTTCTTCTTTTGGCCTAGCATCGATCGATGTTGATGTTGTGTCGATCGACGCTTGATCTGAAATCGCCTCCCAACTTCGTAGCTCAGCCTCAATGCTTGAATGTGCTCCAAATCCTCCTATTTAGCTCCATTATGCTCCCATCCATGCTAAATTCCTAGAAAACCTGCAAAAACTCCAAAACATCATAGAAAA
Source organism: Camelina sativa (assembly GCF_000633955.1). Lineage (NCBI taxonomy): Eukaryota > Viridiplantae > Streptophyta > Magnoliopsida > Brassicales > Brassicaceae > Camelina > Camelina sativa. The sequence goes on from NC_025686.1 coordinate 2,566,664, forward strand.
CAAATCAAAAGACTCTAAAAGACTCTTTATATCATGGTTAAAAACCACAAAAACCATGATATATCAGCGTGTTTCAGGAGTTTATGGACGTGTCTGTCATCATTTTCATCGACGATATCCTGGTATATTCTAAGAGTCCTGAAGAGCATGCATTACAATTGAGGGTAGTTCTGGAGAAGTTGCGGGAGCAGAAGTTGCTTGCTAATTTGAGCAAGTGTAGTTTCTGGCAGCGGGGGATGGGATTTCTGGGTCACATTGTTTCTGCAGATGGAGTTTCTGTAGATCCGGAGAAGATTCAGGCTATCAGAGATTGACCCAGACCGCAGAATGCCACCGAGATCAGGAGTTTTCTTAGGTCGGCAGGTTATTACAGAAGATTTGTGTAGGGCTTTGCAGGCAGAGCTCGTCCGATGACTAAGTTGACAGGGAAGGATGTTTCTTTTGTCTTGTCACATGAGTGTGAGGAGGGCTTGGCAAGCCTTAAGGAGATGCTGACTACTACGCCAAGTGTTGGCTTTGCCTGAGCAGGGAGAACCCTATGTGGTTTATACTGATGCATCTAGAGTTTGTTTGGGGTGTGTGCTGATGCAGCATGGGAAGGTGATTGTCTACGCTTCACGGCAGTTGCGGAAGCATGAGGGCAACTACCCTACTCATGATTTGAAGATGGTTGTTGTAGTTTTTGCCCTGAAGATTTGAAGATCTTATCTTTATGGTGCAAAGGTGCAGGTGTTTACAGATCATAAGAGCCTGAAGTATATATTCACTCAGCCTGAGCTGAATTTGAGACAGAGGCGGTGGATGGAGCTTGTGGCAGATTATAATTTGGAGATAGCTTATCACCCTGGTAAGGCTAACACGGTTGCAGATGCTCTGAGTCGGAAGAGGGTAGCTTCGGCTCAGGAGCAGGAGATGGAGTCTATGGTACGAGAGATCAGTGCTTTGAGGTTGTGTGCTGTTTCACAGGAACCGTTGGGTTTGAAGGCGGTTGATAGAGCAGATCTTCTGAGTAGGGTGCGGTTGGCTCAAGAGAGTGATTTAGGCTGGTAAATGCCTCAAAGGATGTTGATTCAGAGTATCAGGTCTCGGACAATGGTACTATCTTGGTGCACGGTCAGATTTGTGTGCCCAAAGATGAGGAGTTGAGGCAGGAGATTCTGAGATNTCTAGAGTTTGTTTGGGGTGTGTGCTGATGCAGCATGGGAAGGTGATTGTCTACGCTTCACGGCAGTTGCGGAAGCATGAGGGCAACTACCCTACTCATGATTTGAAGATGGTTGTTGTAGTTTTTGCCCTGAAGATTTGAAGATCTTATCTTTATGGTGCAAAGGTGCAGGTGTTTACAGATCATAAGAGCCTGAAGTATATATTCACTCAGCCTGAGCTGAATTTGAGACAGAGGCGGTGGATGGAGCTTGTGGCAGATTATAATTTGGAGATAGCTTATCACCCTGGTAAGGCTAATACGGTTGCAGATGCTCTGAGTCGGAAGAGGGTAGCTTCGGCTCAGGAGCAGGAGATGGAGTCTATGGTACGAGAGATCAGTGCTTTGAGGTTGTGTGCTGTTTCACAGGAACCGTTGGGTTTGAAGGCGGTTGATAGAGCAGATCTTCTGAGTAGGGTGCGGTTGGCTCAAGAGAGTGATTTAGGCTGGTAAATGCCTCAAAGGATGTTGATTCAGAGTATCAGGTCTCGGACAATGGTACTATCTTGGTGCACGGTCAGATTTGTGTGCCCAAAGATGAGGAGTTGAGGCAGGAGATTCTGAGATAGGCTCATGCGAGCAAGTTTTCTATTCATCCAGGAGCGACTAAGATGTATCGTGATCTCAAGAGGTACTATCACTGGTTTGGGATAAAGAAGGATTTAGCTAGTTGGGTCGCGAGGTGTGATGTGTGTCAGTTAGTGAAGCTAAGCATCAGGTTCCTGGCGGGTTACTGAAGAGTCTACCCATTCCTGAGTGGAAGTGGGATATGATCACTATGGATTTTGTGGTAGGACTGCCAGTGTCTCGGACTTTTGATGCTATCTGGGTCATTGTGGACCGGTTGACTAAGTCAACACATTTTCTGACCATTAAGAAGACTGATGGAGCAGCGGTCTTGGCTAAGAAGTATGTAAGAGAGATAGTCAGATTGCACGGGGTGCCAGCGAGCATTGTGTCTGACAAGGATTCTAAGTTCACTTCAGTGTTATGGAAAGCATTTCAGGCATAGATGGGCACTAAGGTGCATATGAGTACAGCTTATCATCCCCAGACTGATGGACAGTCAGAGAGGACGATCCAGACGCTGGAGGATTTGCTGAGGATGTGTGTGTTGGATTGGGGTGGCCATTGGGCAGATCACCTAAGCCTGGTAGTGTTTGCTTACAGCAACAGTTACCAGGCGAGTATTAAGATGGCTCCATATGAGGCTTTGTATGGGAGATCATGCTGTACACCGTTATGCTGGACTCAGGTGGGGAGAGGAGCATGTTCGGGGCAGATTTTGTTCAGGAGACCTCAGAGAAGATTCGGGTTCTCAAGCTGAACATGAAGGAGGCTCAGGTTAGGAAGAGGAGTTATGCTGATAGGAGGAGGAGAGATCTTGAGTTTCAGGTGGGAGACAGAGTGTACCTCAAGATGGCCATGTTGCAGGGTCTGAACATGTCATTGGCAGAGACTAAGTTGAGTCCAAGATTCATGGGTCCGTCAGAGTGATTGAGCGGGTGGGACCGATAGCATATAGGCTGGAGTTGCCTGAGGTTATGCGTGCGTTCCACAAGGTTTTCCATATTTCTATGTTGCGGAAGTGTCTCCGTGAGGATGACCAGTTGTTGGCTAAGATTCCTGAAGATCTTCAGCCTAACATGACTTTGGAGGCGATACCAGTGAGGGTTCTCGAGAGGAGGATCAAGGAACTTCAGAATAAGAAGATTCCTTTGATGAGAGTCTTTTGGGACTGTGATGGTGTTGAGGAGCAGACTTGGGAGCGTGAAGCTAGAATGAAGGCAAGGTTTAAGAAGTGGTATGAGAAGCTAGCCGCGACTTGAGCTTGTCTAGCCTGGTCCCATCTATAATCCGTGGCTGGAGCGAGAATGGAGTATTCCAGCTCATCTCTTTTGTTACTTTGTCGCTTGGGGTGGTTGGTTGTGCGACTCAGTAACAAGATGAGGTGGTGCTCGGGGTACAAAGTTTCCATGAGACGGGGTTTTTGGAGGAAAGCTTCCTGAAAAATAAGTTTCCAAAAGTGGAAAGTGCTAAAAATGGAAAGTTTTATGTGAGTTAGAATTTGTCCATTTTAGTGGTGGAGAGCCTTGGAGGGACTTGTGTGGCCTTAATGGTGGACTTTTGAGTCATTGTGCCCGTGTGTGGCAGTCTTTTGAGACATTCTGTGGCCTTTGTGGCGGGCTGTTTAGCCAGCTGTGTGGCAGGCTGTTTAGCCAGATGTGTGGCCTTTGTGGCGGGCTGTTTAGCCAGAGTGCCTGTTTAGGCGGTCCTTCGGGACAGATGGTCTTTGTGACGGTCCTGTTTAGGACATTTGTTTGGCCTTGGTGGCGGTCCTGCTTAGGACATTTGTTTGGCCTTGGTGGCGGTCCTGTTTAGGCCATTTGTTTGGCACTTGTGGCATGTATATGATCCTTGTGTGGTCTTGAGGTATTCCAGTGAGGGGATATGTGGTTGGTAGGACATTGTGTTGTCTTACGCGAGCCATGGGAAGGGAACCTGGATAGGGATAGGACTCAGACGTGTTCAGAATTGTTTGCTCGTGACTCTTGGAGAACTTAGGTTCTCCTAGTACTGCCATATTCTGAGACTTTGTGGCTTGGGAGTATGGTTGGTTTATCGACTTCGGATGACGATCCGGAGGCGCGCTGTAGGGTGGCAACCCGAGAGACGAATATTGGACTTCCTTATATATATATATATTATGCCATTATGGCTTGGAATCCAGCGAAAGTAGAATTACTGCTTCCTGAATACAAAGATGACATTTTGGCTATTAGACCCAGTAAACATGGAGCAGAAGATCGGTACATATGGCTACCTACAAAATCTGGAGATTATACAGCAAAGTCAGGATATCACACTTTATCTCTGAAACGTGATCAGCGAGCACAACAGGAGAATATGTACCAGGATTTTAACTGGGAGAAAGAGATTTGGAGTTTACCTTGCTTACCAAAAATCAGATTCTTCCTCTGGAAGTTAATGAGGAATGCGCTCCCAACGGGTGAGAATTTAGTATGTCGGGGTATTAACCAGGCTGCCACTTGCCATTTTTGTGGCCACAAGGAGACTCGTCTCCACTTGTTCTTTCATTGTTCTTTTTCCAGGGAAGTTTGGAGGCAGACACCAACAAAAGCCCCCCTCGAACCATCTATGATAAAGAGCTTGGACATGGGACTCAAGACAACACGACTCCTGGTTTGCCTCCCACCGACTGGAATCGCTCCACCGACTGGAATCGCAAAAGGGGCCCTTGGAGCTTGGATCCTGTGGACCATTTGGACATGCCGTAATAAGCTGATTTTTGAACAAAGATCTATCTCCCCGAAAGAGGCAATGACTCAAGCAATTACCCAAACCCGAGAATGGTACCTAAGCCAAACTATTGAAAATCCTATACCCCATACCTGTGCTAATCGACAGAGCCTCGAGGAAACCCCAGATCTGATTCGCTGTTTCTCTGATGCGGCTTGGAAGGAAGAATCCCGAGATGTGGGCTTTGGCTGGATCTTCACAGGACCCTTCCTCCATTCTGAACAAACTGGCAGTGAAAGCTCTCACCATGTCAGATCGCCACTTATGGCGGAAGCGGTAGCATTGTATTTGGCTTTACAAAACGCCTCTGACCTTGGCTATCAGAAACTTTTGTGCGCCTCTGATTCATAACAGCTGATCAAAACGCTTAACTTGGAACTCCATCTTATTAGCATCGAGTTTCGAAGAAATCTCCTTCACCTTTGTCCCTCGGGAGAGGAATCGACGAGCGGATGAGATTGCAAAAAACTCTCTGTCTAAGTTATTTTCAATTAATGGTTTACAACCACCTATCTCGGTACCCCTTGATGTAATGTCCTCGGTTCAACCGGACCGACCTGTACCAAACCCTGGTTAGTTGATTTAATGCATCTTGATTGACAAAAAAAAAAGTATTTTTGTGAAAGGAGATTTGCATGTTTTATATTGAAAGTTTGGAAGATTGTCGTTAAGATTTTATTTTCAATTTCTCGGAGATGTGATCATCTTTCGCAGATTTTATTCATTTTTTATGCTTCACAGTATATTTTTATTTTCTCTAATAAGTTGGTTAACAATTTGGTCTAGCAATAAAATCTGCCGGAAATAAATTTGTAATATTGTGTTTATAGATCTTTGAAAACAATGTGCTGTAGCAATAAAAATTTTCGAAAATAAATATTTTCGGAAACAATTAAGGTTGTATCTCGTGCTTTGATCTTCTAATCATTAACTTGTAACCAATTAATATATCAATTATCAATTTGGAATATGTTATTTAAGATTCTCAGAAACAATCAAAATTGCACCCACTATTTAATTTGTAACCAACTTATTAAAATTAGTCTTCCCAATTAATTTATAACCTATTTGTAACCAACTTATTAAAATTATAAAATCTACAAAACAATGCTGTGTACTTCCGTTTTATTATAAAGCGATGGCTAGTCATTTTTGTTTTAATTTTTGGTTAAGAGTTGTTAAAAGTAAAAACGTTTTTATAAACAGATGGTTAAAATTGATAATGGTTTTAGTTCAGGATTCTATTTATTAAAAAATAATTGAAGGTTCTAAAATTGGATCAGACCGATGTTGATGGTTTCTTTTAAATTCCCAAATTAATCATAGGGATTAGATCATGTGAAATTACTTATTTAGAAATAAAAAAATGTGTAAATCTTAATTAAGGAAGAAAAATAAATGTACAACTAACATTATTTTAAATTTGGAAAATTAACATTATTTGGGATTAAAAATTAATGTTCCTATTTTGTTAAGGAAAACTATAATATAAATGCCCAAATTTTTGGGAATTGTTTTTTGTTTTCCTGAAACAAGATTTTGGGAATTTCACATTCGCAATTGGCTCGGAGGGATCTAGGGATTTACTCGATCAACATGCTTCTCAATCAATGCGGAGCGGAGACGACGATAGAAGATTCCATGGAAGGATCTTATTCAGTGTTTGTATATTCTTACCTGACAAAGCGTAAGGCCGAGTTCGACGCGGAGGAGTTAGAAGAAAGCGATGAAGGACTCGGAGATGAGAAAGTCAAAATTGACGAGCGTGAGGCTGATAAAGCGCTCTTAGAGGAGCATGAGTGGGATATGGACGGCTCCGACGGTTTAGAGTATCATTCCTCCACGAATTCGGACCACTCATCGGTGGATTTGAAAAGTAACGCGAGAAAGCGTAAGGCCGAGTTCGAGTTCGAGGAGGAGGAGGAGGAAGAGAGCGATGATGAAGAAGAAGGCGTTGATGATGGGAGAGGCAAGATAGAGGAGGAGCCTGAGGCTAGAATAGATTACTTGAAGGCGCCTGAATGGGATGTGGACAGCTTTGATGGTTTAGAGTATTATTCCTCTCCTGAGCCAATACTTTCCTCCGACGAGGAACTTTTCACCGAAGAAGAGATGGAACACTATCGCATCTTTAAACGCCAGATGATCGAGAGCAAGGTAAGTCTTGGTAAGAATTTGAGCCTAAATTTTTATGAAACTTTGTAAGAATTTAATAGATGATGATGATGATGATGATTTCTACTAATAACTGAACTGTTTGTGTGTGGTTTATTTTAGGGATTTTACGGGGATCGTGAGCTTAGGCCAAGTTTTCATTTCAAAGGAATAAGTCCAATGAAGTTGGAGCAGAGAGCCCTTCCCAATCAAAACTACCGCCAGTTCTGGCAAGAGATGGTTTATGTTTGTCTCCAAAAACTCAACCAAGACAAGGTCAATCATTATGGTTTATGCTTTGAGGATTCAGTCTCTTTTTTGGTTAGCAATTGTTAGGTTGACAGGATTTACAAGCTTCTTACATGTTGGGTGGATTTTTGGGAATTTTAAAGTGTTCTGCCCCCAAGCTTGGCATTAACATTTTTGTTTTTTTTTTGTTTATTGTGGTTCTCTAGCATTCGAATGTGGAGTTCGTTGAAGTTGTGAGAGGTTATTATCGCCCAGGACCTAGATCAAAGTCCTACATTACCTTTATGGCCAGGGAGAAGCCTGATGGACCTCTTGTGGAGTATCAAGCCAAGTGTATGGTTACTTTGGACAGAAAGAGGCATCCCATCCTTTGTAGACCGGCTCCTACGCCAATGCCTTGATACCAAAAGTTGTTCAATCAATCAAGGTATGGGCTTCTCTTAGCCAACTTTTGTTTTGCTCTGTCTAGACTCAAATCATGTTTAGAGAAGTATGTCATTCATAGATGCTTTTTTCCTTGGAAGCTATGCAATATCACACGGTGCTTGTCATGCATATATAGATGTATTACGATATGAAGAAGAAGGAAAAACAAAACAATATGTCTTGGCCAAGCATTCAGGTCATGCATGATTTCAGAATCATGAATTGGTTTTCTTTTTTTTTGTGCGTGACCTAGGATAGGATTGGGGGGGACTCAAAAGGATGGACTTGGCAAAGGGCGCTGTTATAACAAGTCAGATTATCTCGTTTCTAATGATCTAGTGGATGCAACATTTTAACTTGTGGTCTTAATAGTTTCGTCTGTTTTTGTTTTTCTTATGGTTAATAACAAGTGTAAATAAGATCATTATGCTTCCAGCTACTCATGTTTTATTCGGTTTGATCTGTTTTTTATTTGATCAAATTAAAACTTTAAAAAGTTTCAAAAAATATATTATAATATTTAAAATTGTTAAAAGTTTAAAATATTATAAATATTGAAACTTTTAAAAGTTCTTAGCATTAGAAAAGTTTCTAAATATTATAATTTTAAATTTTAAAATTTTAAAAGATTATAAATATTAAAACTTTTTAAAAGGTTCAAATATTAGATTTCAATACCTTTTGAAAGTTTAAAATATTATAACTATTGAAACTTCTAAAAGTATTAGCATTTAAAAGATTTCAAAATATTATAATTTTTGAATTTTAATAGTTTCTTAGCTTTTAAAAAGTTTTTAAAAATTATGATTTATAAATTTAAAGTGTAAATTTTAGAAATATTTAAACTTTAAAAAGGTTCCAATATTATAAATATTTAAACTTCATAGAATGTTTTAAAATATTACAATTACTTAACCTCCATAAAAATTTTAAAATATTATACTATACTAATAAAAAGTTGAAGCTATAAACTCCTAATGGTGTCCATATAGGATTTAAAACAACCAATAAGAATTAGTTATTTCACTAATTAATATTTTTGAATCTATAGTAGTAATCTATATTATGAAGATTTTTTAGAAAAAAGAAAAAGTTTAATCTATGGAAGTAACGTCCCACATCGGCTATAAATGTTTTAGGCAATGGGTTCAGAACTATTATAAATATGACTAATATGCTTCTAACTACTAATGAGCAGGAAAGTTTGATTTATTAAGCATCCAAATAAAAAAGTTTTATTCGGTTTAATCATATATTTTATTTAAAGTTAAAAATACTATAAATATTTGATTTAGAACAGCCAATAGTGATTAGAAATCTCACTAATTTACATTTTTAAAATTTCTAGAATCTTCTATATTAAGATTTTTAAAATGAGCAATCAAGATCATTATATATCTTATGAGTGGTAAAACATGTTTTTGTGTATGACTTTACATATGATTTGATATTCTTTCAGTAAATTTTTTATTTTTTAGTCTAAAAAAGAAGTATTGACGTCACAAGACCTTGATTTGATGTTATTTGAGTTTAAAGAAGAAGGATCGACGAAAAGCAAAAGTATTGTTTTAACTATACATGTGTTCATATTACATTTTTTTGCAAGGATTTTGGTTTGAGAAGTTTCAATATGTATGGATCTAAAACCGAATAAGTATATGGATGAAATTATTAATAATTAGGTGCATGTGTTGACTATGCTGGTCTTCATGAATTGCACAAATTTTATGAGAAAATAAATGATTGGAGTTTGATGGGTTAACAAGTTGTGTGGTAGTCTAAAAAAAAGTTTTTCAGTGAAAGAATGTGAAGAAGTTGACAAGGAAGAGGAAGAAGAAAAGTATAACAAAGAACTTGACGGTAAAAGTAACGATGACAATCACCATAAAATTTGACAATGAAAATGACAAGAAAAAATATAAAAAATAATAAAACATTGAAAAAAAACACAAAGACATAGGTGGTAATGATCAATTAAATATTAGAAAATAAGATAAATTTATTATTCTAAACATGTTTCGTTTTCTGGTGGTTAAAGAAATGGTTTAGAATATGCGAGGTAACCAGTTTGATCTGTCTGGCTTGGAGATAAGGTTAAATTCATGATTTTTTTGATCAGATTTGATTTTCTAACACAAATAATTTTTATATTTTAAAAAATTATATATCTGAAATTTAACTTTTGCCTTAATAGTAATTGAAATTTTTTGATAAGATAATATTTCATAACTAACATCAATCATATATAATTTTCATCAAAATATATTAAATAAACTCACGCGTAGCGTGATTCAAAACCTAGTAAATAAATAGAAGAATCCTGAACTAAAACCCGTTATCAGTTTTAAGTTAAAATTTATTAAAACATTTAGAGTCAAAAAAATAATTAATAAAAACTACGACCCGTGATGGGAATGGCGACAGTAAAGGCGATTTTACAGTTATTTTATCAGTTTTATTTTGCGACGGTTCTCGTCGATTTTGCCGGCGGAGTGGCAGCAGTTTTCTCCATTTCTCAGGCAGTTATCTCCACTTTGATTTCCCGCAATCATCGTGATGCCACTACGGCAGTTATTGAGTGGATTCCTCTATTTAATCGCAGACATGGAATTAGAAATTTTTCACTTACTGTCATCAAATTTGCATCCCAAACACTCTTTCCTTTTCGATACTACGAAGTTCTCGCAAAGATGGGTGACAACTTGAGAAGAGCAGTCCAGGATCTCAATCTCGGTGCAGACGACGCCCCAATTCCAATCCCAGAAGAGATAGTGGCCCAGGCAGCTGCGGAGAATCGCTTTATCATCATGGGTAGGCCAGTAATGCCACGACGTCAGAATCTTCGATCCATCATCGCTGCGATGCCTCGGGCTTGGGGTCAAGCGGGCCTTGTTCATGGAAGGATTGTTCCAGGGAACCAATTTCAATTCATTTTCCCTTCGGAAGAATCAATGGAGACGGTTATGAGACGCGGACCTTGGGCGTTTAATGACCGTATGCTGGTGTTACAACGGTGGAATGCTCTTGAAAATCCTCCGTTGCTCAATTTCATTTCGTTCTGGATTCAGATAAGAGGAATTCCACTCCAGTTCCTGAACCGTGAAGTCATTGCTCATGTTGGACGAAATTTGGGGAATCTAATGGAGGTGGACTATGACGCTGAAGCCGCTGCACGGATTGAATTTGTTCGTGTGCAAGTCAATTGGAATGTGGAGGATCCCTTAAGGTTTCAACGAAACTTTCAGTTTCAGAGGGGTGTTAACACGCTTCTACGTTTTCGTTTTGAGCGCCTGAGAGGGTTTTGTGAAGTGTGTGGAATGCTGACCCACGATACTGGTGCCTGTCTGGTTCAAAATGGTGGAGAAGAACAAGATCCTGATGAGGATGCGGATGATGAACCTCCCCAGAATCCTAATCCAGGAGTGATAATCCGTGAGATAGGTGACGACGAACCGAATGGAGTAGCAGACGCTGACATCCCTATGGTTGAAGAACCGGAACCCAATGAAGAGCTCGATGATATTGATCCGGAACACAATGCATTGGCAGATCAAGAAGTTTCAGAAGATGATAATGATCTCGAAGAATCAGGTGGTGAGTACAATATGTACCGGAGTGAGATGGATATGAATGAGCTCTACAACCCCATTCCGGTTTTCGACAATGCAATTGGTGACATACCAGGGAGTGTTCTATACCAAAGGTACTCTCCAAATTTTCAGCCAAACCCAATGGTCATGGAAGCTAATGCCAGGAGGATGGCAACTGAAGCAAATGAGAGGGGAAAACGTAAGAGAGAGGAAACAGAGCCGCAAGAATGTGAAGCAATACCGGTCAGTCCTTCAAAGGTAGTGATTCGAGAGAGTGGGGAGAGCAGCAGTTCCTCAAGGAACAACCAGTGTAGAGGCGCGGTGGGCCCTAAACCACCACAGCCACCATGAATACAGCCTGCTGGAACTGTCAAGGTCTTGGCATAGACCTTACAGTTCGACGCCTTAAGGAGATACAACGGATGTATCTCCCGGACATGTTATGCCTAATGGAAACAAAACAGCAGGATGCAAAGATCAATGAAGTCGCTTATGATTTGGGGTATTCTCAGTTTGTAACAGTTCCACCACAAGGTATAAGTGGTGGAATGGCTGTGCTTTGGAAAAATTCAGTTTCTGTTTCAGTTATTTCCCTTTCAGCTCATCTTGTAGATATGCAAATCAACTTCAATGGAATTTCATTTTATTTGTCGGTTGTTTACGGTTACCCAGATCAAAGTCGTCGACACATTCTCTGGAATCTACTAGAAACAATATCAGAAATGAGACAAGGACCATGGTTGATAATGGGAGATTTCAATGAGATAAAAGGAAATGGAGAGAAGAGAGGAGGTCCACGAAGATCAGAAACATCTTTTACTGATTTCAGAAACATGATCACCATATGCGGCTTCCATGATCTCAAGTCAATAGGAGATCATTTCTCTTGGACAGGGAAACGACATACTCACGATGTGTGGTGTTGTTTGGATAGAACAATGGCCAATTCTGAGTGGCTAGCCCTCTTTCCATCAGCTCAAACAGAATTTCTACCTTTTGAAGGATCAGATCATAAACCCCTTGTTACAAACTTCTGCTATACACCGGGACAGCGTAAAAATCACTTTCGTTATGACAGTCGTTTGATCAAGCGAGATGGATTCAAAGAAATGGTGATTACTGATTGGAAAAACCAAGACAATACTTATTCTCTCAATGACAGATTAAGAGGTATTCGGAGCTCGATTGCTAACTGGAAAAGAGATAATAGACTGAATGCAACTGTCAGGATCAGTATGTTGAAAAAAGAGTTAGACCGGGCTATGACCACTGGCACATATTCGACACAAGAAATCAGCAGAGTAAGACATCAGTTGGCTCAAGCCTATCGAGATGAAGAACAACATTGGAAACTAAAAAGCAGGAATACTTGGCTTACCCTAGGGGATCGAAACACAAAATATTTTCACGCTACAGCTAAAGAACGGGTTGCAAGAAACAGAATTTTGGCAATAGAGGATTCAGGGAGAGTTTACAGAGGTGATGATGAGATAGGAGATATCGCAGAAAGCTTTTTCACAAACCTCTACCAATCGACAAGAAATCAGAATCAAGATTACACAGAGGTGTTTCAGGGTATGGAGCCAAAGGTGACTACTGCAATGAATAATGATCTACAGCGCATGGTAACAGAGGAGGAGATAACAAAAGCTGTTTTCAGTATTGGAGCTGATAGAGCACCAGGCCCTGATGGAATCACGGCTGCTTTCTATCAACAACTTTGGCCAGAAATAAACGAAGAAGTCATTGCCGAAATCACGTATTTCTTCAGAGAAGGCAGAATGAAAGAAAACTTGAACCACACGAATATATGCCTCATCCCAAAAGTGGAAGTCTCAACAGCCATGAATGAGTTCCGGCCAATTGCCCTCTGCAATGTAAGCTACAAAATCATCTCAAAAATCTTAGTGGAACGACTGCAAGGCCATTTATCAGCTATAGTGTCAGAGAACCAAGCCGCGTTTATTAAAGGACGAAACATAATGGACAATGTTATCATAGCTCATGAGATGATCCACTCTCTGAAAAGAAGAAAACGTTGGGCAAACAGTTATATGACAGTGAAGACAGATATATCCAAAGCCTATGACAGATTAGAGTGGCAATTCCTAAGGGAGACAATGCAGCACATGGGTTTTGATACAGTTTGGATCAATTGGATAATGAATTGTGTTGAAACAGTTAGCTATTCAGTCCTGATAAATGGAACCCCACGAGGATATATCACACCTGAAAGAGGCATCAGACAAGGGGATCCTTTATCCCCTTATCTATTTATCTTATGTGCTGATGTTCTAAGTCATCTACTATCAAAAGCTGCAAGAGACGGTAAGCTAAAGGGTATGAAGATCAGCAATACAGGACCATCGATCAATCATTTATTGTTTGCAGATGATGCACTCTTCTTTTGTCACGCGCATCCAAAATCATGCAACACAGTTATGAAAATTTTGTCAACATATGAGAGGGTTTCTGGGCAGGCAGTCAATCCCAATAAATCAGCAATCACCTTTGGCTCAAGAGTGAGACCTCAGACTAAAACGAAGCTACGAAGGATACTTAATATCCATAATGACGGAGGCTGTGAAAAATATTTGGGTTTACCGGAGCAGGTTGGTCAAAAGAAAAAAGAAATCTTTAAATTTGTGGTGGATAAAGTACAGCAACGAACTAAGAGTTGGAAGAATCGATATCTGTCAGAGGCTGGTAAAGAAGTGCTAATAAAGACGGTGGCCTTGGCTACACCGATATACACAATGAACTGCTTTAAACTACCCAAAGGAACCTGTGATGAGATCAATAAAATGATGGCTAAATATTGGTGGGAGAAAGATCCACGGAAAAAACCAATGCATTGGGTATCTTGGAGGAGAATGAGCACACCAAAGAAAGAAGGAGGATTAGGTTTCAGAGATATAGAACAGTTTAACCTCAGTCTTCTTGGCAAACAAGTATGGCGTATCCTGCAAAACCCTGAAAGCTTGGTAGCTCGACTGTTGAAAGGCAGATATTTTCCGGATTCGAATATCTTTAACGCCGGAAATGGTTATAAGTCGTCTTTTATTTGGAAGTCCCTGCTGGAAGGACGAGATCTGTTGAGAAAAGGAATGAGACTTTTGATTGGCAATGGTCGGAATACACATGTTTGGGCTGATCCTTGGCTATTAACCCATCCACCAAGAGCTCCAAGGATAATTGAGGGTATTGAGGAGAACTTCAGAACAGTCAGTGAATTAATGAATGACACACAAACTGGCTGGAATTTAGAAACCCTACAAAGATATGTGATCCCAGAGGATATACATCTCATACAACAAATCAAGGTAATACCAACGGAACAACCAGATCTTTTGGGTTGGCATTACAATGATTCTGGGATTTATACGGTCAAATCGGGTTACTGGTTAGCAACTCACCTGGCAGACTATAGAAACCAAGATGATGTGCCTTTATTTCATCATGATTTGAAGACTACAATGTGGAAAACCAAGACTGCTCCGAAATTAAAACATTTTCTTTGGAGAATTCTAACAAATGCTTTGGCAGTGAGAGTTGAACTTAATCGTCGCAGGATAACAACTAACCCCATTTGTCCAAGATGTTTACAGGCTGAAGAAACTATCTCGCATCTTCTTTTTGAATGCCAACATGCACGAGACCTCTGGCAGACACAACAAGGCCTTTATACTGAGTTGTATGCACAAGATTACTCTTTGGCTGAGAGGATAAAGATTATTATCGACCGTCACAATAAGGAAGAGTATACAAAAGTGGAACGACAACTTCCACTTTGGTTGCTATGGAGATTATGGAAAAGTAGAAATATGTGGCTGTATCAACAAACAGCCTACAGTTGGCAGGAGGATTTTCAGTTTGCACTAAAAGAAGCAATGGATTGGGTGGACATATGGTCTCTAGAACAGACAACTCAAAGTTCAAGAGGACAGAATGCAAGATCACATTCCTCACAATGGCGAAAACCACAAGAAGGATTCATTAAATGCAATGTGGACTGCAAATTTGGTCAGAATGAAACTGCTTCACAAGCAGGCTGGATACTTCGTGATTCAGAAGGCTTTNGTTAGCAACTCACCTGGCAGACTATAGAAACCAAGATGATGTGCCTTTATTTCATCATGATTTGAAGACTANCCTGGCAGACTATAGAAACCAAGATGATGTGCCTTTACTTCATCATGATTTGAAGACTGCAATGTGGAAAACCAAGACTGCTCCGAAATTAAAACATTTTCTTTGGAGAATTCTAACAAATGCTTTGGCAGTGAGAGTTGAACTTAATCGTCGCAGGATAACAACTAACCCCATTTGTCCAAGATGTTTACAGGCTGAAGAAACTATCTCGCATCTTCTTTTTGAATGCCAACATGCACGAGACCTCTGGCAGACACAACAAGGCCTTTATACTGAGTTGTATGCACAAGATTACTCTTTGGCTGAGAGGATAAAGATTATTATCGACCGTCACAATAAGGAAGAGTATACAAAAGTGGAACGACAACTTCCACTTTGGTTGCTATGGAGATTATGGAAAAGTAGAAATATGTGGCTGTATCAACAAACAGCCTACAGTTGGCAGGAGGATTTTCAGTTTGCACTAAAAGAAGCAATGGATTGGGTGGACATATGGTCTCTAGAACAGACAACTCAAAGTTCAAGAGGACAGAATGCAAGATCACATTCCTCACAATGGCGAAAACCACAAGAAGGATTCATTAAATGCAATGTGGACTGCAAATTTGGTCAGAATGAAACTGCTTCACAAGCAGGCTGGATACTTCGTGATTCAGAAGGCTTTTATATTAATGCAGGATGCAGCATAGGATCGAGATGCCATGCACCAATAGAAGCAGAACTTCAAGCGCTTGTTATAGCAATAAAGGAGACATTGAGACAAGGATTCACACGGATAATTTTCGAAGGTGATAATCTCAAAGTTATGAGATTAATCAACGGCGAACAACACAGTTTTAGATGGCACACATGGATCAGAGAAATTAACCATCTCAAGCAGAATTTTGAAGAAGTCAAGTTTCAATGGACAAGGCGTAACAACAACAAAGCAGCAGATCTATTAGCCAAATCAATTTTTCAAAATCACTTGACTCATATTTCTCATTCCTATGTTCCAAGTTTTCTTGTAAACATCCTCCATGAGGATCACTGTCCAAATTAATCAATGCATGCAAGCAGCTGTTTAAAAAAAAAAAAAATTATTAAAACATTTATACTTTTAATAACTCTAGCCGAAACTAAAACAAAAATGATTAGGCATTTGTTTTTAAAATTTAAACACACGATCACAACATAATTCTTTTCGATTCTGGTCGTATTCTATTCCTAAAAGAATTCGAGTTACCTCAATACCAAAACCAAACCAATTGAAGTGCACATCTGCACTCTCGATCCGTCACTCGATTATGGTGACTCGATAAGTAAATGTCACCCTCGTTTCACCATGTCTTTTATCGCCTATTCGTTCAACATCTTGAGATTTATGAGGTTTTAGGTAATCATTATTTGAGAATTTTTTGTTTTCTACTCGACGTGGTTTATGGGAAACACGATTCTTAAACAAAAAAGTTTATTGTTTTCGTATTTAAAACTAACGCATAGTCGTTTTTTGTTTCAATTAAAACAAACAAAGTCAAAAAGGGCAGATTGAATATGCAAATTCCAAAATAATGTAGCTCGTTGTTTGGTTCAGTAAATAGGCAGATGGAAAGCTTCCAACGTATCATATGGTTTGCATTCGGTTAAGTCGAACAAAAACTGCCGGAAATTGAACACATCGCCCACAGATTCAAACACTACAGTTTATATTGAACAATTTCCTATAGAATCATCTCTTGTCTAAAGATGAGAATATAAAATCTTCAGATTCAAACACATTATGACATACATATATCTAATCACGTTTGAGCATGGACACAGCAAATCTGAACTGGCTAAGAGCAACCCCTACCTTAAACAAGTTTGGTGTCAAGGCTTTGGTGTAGGAGCCGGTCTACAGAGGATGGGATGCCTCTTTCTGTCCAAAGTAACCATACACTTGGCGTGATACTCCACAAGAGGTCCATCAGGCTTCTCCCTGGCCATAAATGTAATGTATGACTTCGATCTCGGTCCTGCGCGATAATAACCTCTCACAACTTCAACGAACTCCACATTCGAATCCTAGAACAACAATGGAAAAAACAAAAATGTTAGTGCTAAGAGAGTCAGACGTCTGAGAGAATGGAGATTTTCGTTTTCTTGATTCAGACTAAGCTATACCCCATCTAAACTAGTATGAAGGCTGAGTGAGAGAGAGAAGTAAGGTAACCTGGTCTTGGTTGAAGTTTAGGAGACAAAAATAGACCAACTCTTCAAAGAAGCCGCGAAAGTCTTTATCCGTAAGCGCTTCCCACTCCAAGCCCATTGGTTTAATTCCTCTGTAGTGATCAAAGGGCCTAAGCTGAGGATCCCCGTAAATTCCTAAACCACACACACACACACACGTTGTATTAGATATATTTTTTTTTTTTCTTTGTCAAACCGTTGTATTAGATATTTAATCCACAAAGTTTCAAGAATTTTAATTACCTCAAAAAAAGAAAAACGCAAAGCACTATATAGGAAGACGTACCTTGCTCTCAATCATCTGGCGTTTAAAGATGCGGTAGTGTTCTTTCGATTCTTCGGAGAAAGGTTCATCCTCGGAGGAAAATAACACCTCCGGCGACGAATAATACTCCAAACCATCGAAGCTGTCCACATCCCATTCCGGTGCCTCTAAGCAATCTATTATAGCCTTAGGCTCCTCCTCTGTTTTGCCTCTCCCATCATCAACGCCTTCTTCTTCTTCATCGCTCTCTTCCTCTTCCTCTTCCTCCTCCTCTCCCGGCTCGAAATCGGCCTTACGCTTTCTCGCGTTACTTTTGAAATCCACCGATGAGCGGTCCGAATTCGTCGCTTCCATGGAATCTTCTATCGTCGTCTCGGCTCCGCATTGATTGAGAAGCATGCTTGATCGAGTAAATCCCCAGATCCCTCTCTGCTCCGAGCCAATTGCGAATGTGAAATTCCCAAAATCTTAGGCACATTTATTTTTAACCTCAAATAATGTTAATTTTCCCAATTTATTAAACATTTTTTTATTCTAAATAAGTAATTTCATATGATGTACACGTGTCATTTTTTAAATTTCGGAATTTAATAGAAACCGTCAACTTGAAAGCTTCAGTTTGTATGATACATGAATACTTTATGAATAATAATAATAGCTTAGTGTTAAATATTATAATATTAGTAGTGTTGATAAATAATTAAATGATAATTTAACCCATGTTAATACAAATTTAATAATATTTTATTAATTTTAATATGTCCTTTTTATAATTCATCTATTATATAACCATATTATACAGTATTTTAAACTTTTTTAATTTTACATATTCGTAATAATTAAAAATTTTATTAAGTTTATATATGTTGATTATAATATTTAAATAAATGTCAATCGAAGTTTTCTTACGTTAAGAATCAAAACTCACAAAATTTGGAAAATAAAATGGGAATCAAATTGTTGTTTTTGTTTGTTTGTGAAGGATTCATATATAGAATATCTTCCAAACACAACAGAATGTGTGGTTAAATATATGATAGTTTATATTTTCATATTGATTGTTGTTATTTTTTTAGTTGGGATGAAAAGTAAAATATTTAGGAAACAAAATTTGGAGTAATGTTAGTTTTAGAAATTTTTTAGGGATTAATGTTGTAAATAACTTTTTAAATAAACAAAACTAAAAGAGCATAACACAAAATATACTTCAAAAATGTTAATATAGATTGAATTAAAAATGTTACTGAGTAACGGATCAAAATTTGAATATTTAAATTCAAATTTACAAAATTATGTCTTATAATGACATTCAAGTCATGATGTAGAATATATATTGTTAAAATAACTTCACATATATAACCTAATACAACATATTAAAATTTTATTTTAAAATATAAAATATACAAAATTTTGTATAAAATAAAATTTAACGGTAATTATTTAGAATCATTAACAATATAAAATTTACAAAATATGTGTCTTTTTCAAGCAATCATATTTAGCATATAATTTTATTGCATAATATTTTATCCAAAAAAACTTTTAAAAACAATCACATAAATTATATTTTATATAAAAATTACAATATAAATAAAATGAATTTTAACACGTGCTCTAGCACGGATATTAATCTAATCTAGTACCATATATAAAACGTGTTTACAGTGGTCGTAACAAGTGATAACGATGCGCTTCAACTTACAAAAGAGGGAATAAAAATATCCAATTATACTAGTCAGTGGCGGATCCAGAAAATAATTTTATCCGGGGCAATAATATTAAATTATTTTTTATTATTTTTTTAATAAAATTATATCAGTTAAAATATTTGATTAGTTTTGTCAAGTTAAAATAAGTAATAAAATTTTGTTTTATTAATAGAATATAGGCTTGTTAACATAGGAAATATAAACAAAATTAAGTTTTTGTATTGTATTTATATGATATTTTAATAGTATACACAACAGAAAGTATCTGTAACATCCGCGAACCAATTTTTAAGTTGGTGAAAAACGTAATTAAGTTAACATATATGAATGCTCCTCTGACTTTTTTGTTTGTTTTGGTTTCTTTTTTACTGTTCTTTTTCCCTAAATGATTCTTTGGTAATGCTTTATTTTGATTATTAAGGATAAGATTTAATCTTTCTAAGTCAAAACAAAGTTTTACTACATATTTAATGCGAAATCGTGATATAAAGCATGGATGTAATTTTCTAATTCAATGTGGGGGAATTCTGTTAGATTGTGGGCTTATGTAACATCCGCGAACTAATTTTTAAGGTTTTGGTGTGGGTGTCGATTGACACCCATGGTGTATCGATCGACACCATGTTTTCTGGTTTGGTCCGGTTCGTTTTAATTGCTGTTTGGTTCGGTTTGGTTCAAGGAAAATCCCTAAATCGTGTTATAAGTGGAGAAGCAACAAATTAAGGTTTTAGGGTGTCTTGTCGCCGTTTTCAGAGATAGAGAGAGAGGAGAGAGCCTATTGTGGTGTGAAGGAGATTAAAGGAGAAAGATCAGAATCGTTAGGGTTTGGGAGGAAACAGTTTCGGCATATCAAATCGTTCTCAAAGATAATGAAATTTGGTAGGTTTATTCCCAAGTCTTTCATCGTCATTCGCCTTTTTACAGAAGTAGATTTGGATTTAAACTCGATGAGTTATTGGCAGTTTCGTGAGACACGTTTTCTCAGACGCGAGTTGGGACCATCGGAGATTGTAACTGAGATCGTGGTCTCGTGTGGTGCCTGATCGTGCTGAAATTTTGTGGGAAGCTTCGTGACGTCTAGGGGTAGCTTTTCACCGGAGCGATTTGATAGTTAACGGTTGGTTTTTATTTTAGGGTTTCGTCTTTGAGACTGTTCTTTTCTGATGTTTCTGTCCAGTTTTGCTATAAGTCGTTTTTGGTTGTGTGGCTTGTTGTAGGGCGTTTCTGGGCTGTTTCAGACGTTAGGAGGGTCTCAACTGGTTGTATTGGTTGTTATAATCAGTTGATAAGGTGAGTGCATGACCATGGCTTATCTAAGCCTGAGAATCCTTTGTTGTTTTTGCTTGATTGGTGGTGCTTAGTGGTGTTGTTCTTGCTTGATTGGTTGTGTTAGTGGTGTTGTTCTTGCTTGTGGTGGTTGTGTTATGGTTCTTATAGGTTCCTGAAGGTTTTGGGTGAGGTTGGAACGGATTGGAGATGATTGGAAACGGAGGTTCGTCGTTCGGATTCGTGCAGTTCGCGTCTGCGAAGGGAGTGTCGATCGACACCAGTTAGGTGTCGGTCGACACCATGTTTGGTCAGTGTCGATCGACACCTCTCTGGTGTCGGTCGACACCAAGTTGCTTGTTTCGTGATTTTTCCTGGTTTGTTTGTGTTTGGTTGTCATTTGTTAAGCATTGGAATCTCAGTTGCTTGTGTGTATAGCCCAGTAGATGGGAGGATTGCCTCACTAAGTATTTGTGATAATACTTACGCATCTCAATTGTTGTTTGTGGTGTGCAGGTTTGTGACGTGGAATCATGGCAATGAGGAGGAGGATGATCTAGGGTCTCGTTTGTGTGTTATTGGATTGTTGGATATGTTGTTGGAACCTTGGATAGAGATATGCTAGGTTGATGGATAGAATACTTAGGATTGTTATTGTATTGATGTTGTAATGGTTTTGTATGGTTGGTATGTTTCCGCTGTGTGTAATGGTTGTTATTGGTTTAATGAGGAGTTGTGGTTTGGGTTGGTTTAATTTAGTAGTATAGGCTGCATAATTGTTTACATTGTTAAAAAAAAAAAAGGTCGGGTTGTTTCAGTATCTAAGAAGTAAATAAAGTAATGGGGCAATAAAAGATATTTTAACAGGGGCATACTTAAAAAATCATGTAAAATAACATTAATCTAAAAAAGTTTATATGTGGCAAGTGCCCCGGTTAACCGTAACGTACGTCCGCCCTTGATACTAGTGATTAGGCCTGGGCAAAAAAACCGGACCCGAAAACCCGAACCGGAACCGACCCGAAAATATGGACCCGAATCCGAACCCGGAACCGGTAGAATACCCTATTGGGTCCTAATCTCCTAAACCCGAAGAACCGGAACTGAACCCGGAACCGAACCGAAAACCGAATGGGTACCCGACATACCCGAAATAAAATCATATATAGAAAATATTAGTTATATATATATTTTTTATAACATAGTTATTCAAAGTTACAATTTAAAATTCAAAAATATTATTTTTTCCTAGAGCAAAATAATGAAAATACTCAAAATAACCAAAATTATATTGAAATTTTTAGCTATAATTTTTTAAAAATTAACCAATTTTAAAAAAAAAATTATTTTTAAAAATTTGTTTTAATATTTAACATTAAAATTTCCGGGTAATCAGGTAAAATTCAGGTTTTTTGGGTTAAATTTCGGGTAATCGGGTACAAAATACCCGAACCCGAATGATATCCGATTTTTTCGGGTATTTATAGGTTCTGAAATTTTAGACCCGAACCGACCCGAACCCGGTAAGACCCGAACCGAACCCGAACCAATATTTTCTGTTTACCCTAATGGGTCCTAAACTCCTCTACCCGAAAAACCCGAACCCGATCGGTTCCTACCCGAGTACCCGAATGCCCAGGGCTACTAGTGATGATCACTCGTTTCACAATCCACAAAACCGTAACACGTATATCGATCGTTCTATTATGAACCTTTCATAATATCTTTAAGACTTAAAACAACACATACACATTATATTGATTGTTCTTTTTTTAAAATTCTTCAAGTTGCCAATTACAGGATTTAGTATTTAGAAATAGATAAGTGTTGGTTATAGTTATAATGTACTAAGTAACATATGGTATTAAACATATTCACGCATTGTCTTTGTTTTGACATATGTACATACATAGTAGACTCTTCATGTCTGAAGAAGCATGGCTAGTTGGCTACCAGATTGTTATGTAAAGGATCAGAGACATGGTCAACAAGATTTTGTACAGAACCTTTTCCAGTAAAAGCAGCCTGTGAATAGAATCCAAGCCATGCGAACATAGCTAGTCTCCCGTTTTTAATCTCTTTAACCTTAAGATCTTCAAAAGCTACCGGGTCCTCAGAGAGGTTCAAGGGATCAAAAAGCGTCCCTCCGGGATAGTTTATGTCCCCTGGCAAGTATATTCCCAGTGGCTCTAACGCCTCGATGCCACAGTATCTTGCATATTCCGGACCTACCTGTATGCATAAAGGCTTTTTTGTTAAAGGAATGTATGAGATGGAGCAAATGTGTATTTGATGTCTCTCAAATGTATTACCATCAAGACTACTTGACAAATGGCGATTACAATGACACCTTGGCTTCCAGCTAAGTGCAGCCCTAGTCCAACGTTTCTCCCTGGTTAAAATCAAAGGCGTCCTCTTCTTGGTCATGCTACTGACTAGAAATTTGATACTAGATGACTAGATGGTGAAAGATGTTTGGAAAAAAGAGAGCTAAATTACGGAAAGAAACCTGAAGCTTCGAGTAACCGACTCGCCACCATACAGGTTCAGCAAAATGGAAAGTTCCCGTGAGATCAAATATTTCAGGGATTAGAGCACCCAACGCTGCAAGCATGGCCCAACGAGCATGAAGTATTTCAAAGCTGCAAAACAAGCGGTAGGATCACTTAACTACTATTTACCAAAAAACAATGGTCAACTTCAGTGAATTTTCAGAATGTTTCTGACATGATTTGTTGGGGACAGTCATAGTCGGCTAGAGTAATCATGATCTAGATGGCTAGCTTTTCTATAACTATAACAGAACCAGGTTAAAAATTATAAAAGAGAAGACTCACTTAAAGAACTTATCAAAAGTCAAACGATCCTTGCCAAGTCCAGCAATGTCAAATCCATAATCCCCTGGAAGTTCTCCTGTAAGGTATGGAGGGTAATCATATGGGATTGGACCAAACCAACGGGGACGTTCTTCTCCATACCACTTGCTGCACACTTACAAAGAACAAACCAATAAATTTTTAAGATGATGAGAATTAATATTGATCAGTCAAAATAATGGTTAGATAATCTATCCACACAAAATATTAATATATACCTGTCGGTTCTAGCCTTCTGAGCTTTAGCTTTGAATCTTGAAGAATTCTCAACGGCTTCTTTCTTTTTCTCTTCCAATCTCCGCCGAAGAGATTCTCCCAATGAGTTATTCGCGATTGCTTTAACCGCCGTGAAAGGTATCGCCGAGAAAACCAACACTCCGGCGAGCTAAAAAAGGCAGGAAAAGTTAAACTAAAAAAACAGAGGATGATAATAACAAATAAGAAGATAAAATTGAACCAGAAACCTCTTGCCACGAAGCTCTGCATATCGAACGGGACCTTGTCACGGAGACTCTGCTACTAAGATGCTTGGGAACGAGTATTTTCGGAAGAGAATGAAACGACGAATAACTTGAGGATTGTGACAGCTTTTCTTGAAACAGAGCCATGGGGTTCTTGAATCAACCAAACGAACCAACCAACACTAGTGATAAAGCGGTCTCACAATTTCCACGGTCAGTCCACGTGTCTTGATATTAGCCAGTTCTTTTACAAACCCGGTCTTGGTCGAATCCATATATAGGCCCAAGTATTTCAATTAAATAACAGGCCAAGTCGATAGATCCATGAACAAAAGTTTCAATGGAAGGAAGATTAATTGAGAATTTACTAATCAGAAACACCAAATACAGTAGTATATACCAAAGGTTAAGCTAAACCGGAAATCTATTCAAACGAGTTTCTCTTTCGTCGTAAAATCTATAAATATTTGTTGAATTTTTTAGTCAACATATCAATGATTTGTAATTTTGACACTGCCTTTGAACTGTAAAAAATAGAGTATTATGTTCAGTTTGGGGTTGTTATATTGTCTGCTGCATTTGATTGCTACCAGTTGAGAGAGATTAAAAATCAACAATGCTACAACGATGAACTCTGAGGCAAAAAATAACAACAGATTGCCACTCGCAAGCCCTCCTATTGAAGTTCTGAAACCTGTTTGTAAATTCTTCATAGTCTGTCTGCCTCCTCTGTTTGTTTTTAAAGAAGGATCTCACACATAAGCTGTAGAAAGACACAAACGGATAGGGGCAGCTACTACAGAAGACACATTCTCTTCTCTTAATATCAAGTACAAGGTAAGGGATACGAAACGAGTATCGTCTATATCTCAATATACATGTTTACTAGACTTCTGAAAGGCAGGACTATTGTTACCCAACGATCTACACGCAGGAATCTAAAACTGCGACTACAAGGAAGGAAAGCTGATCACATATCCCTTAAATATAGCGGTGACCAAAACAGAAGAAGTGAAGAAAAAAAAAACCACATCTATAAATACTAACTCAATCTTCGATGCCAAAAAATCAAAAAGGGAGTCTGGCTCCTTCACATACTCAACATACCTATTATGATGGGAAGCAATACATAAATAGATTAGCTACCATCACAAGCATGTAATTGAGATTAAAAAAAAAAACTAGTAATATATGTAGCACACCAAAATGGTTAAACAAGGAAGAAACCATGTAGTAACCTGAAATATCTATGAAAACGACTTAACAAAAGAATCAGGCATAAGCAGAAATGCGAATTGAACGAGGTAGATGAGGAACATTACACTTCAAAATGCAGGCAATATATATAAATCAACAGATAGAAGAAGGAATGAAAACCTGAAAACCTGAAAAACTTGAAGATGTTCATCCCTGTTGAGACAACTTGTAGATTTGAAAGGAATCTAGGCAAACAAGTCCAAATAGAAGTTCTACTTGCATCATATAAATTCATGTACGAAGATAATGAATTCACAAAGAAAGAGAAAACACCATCCCAAACAGAAGTGATTAGCATCTAAACCACCAACAAAAGCATATGAGAGTAGGATTAAACACTTCACATTAAAAAAATAAATAACCACAATCATAAGCATATAACATGACAAAATAATGTTGAAGACTTCCCAATGGCACTGTCCAAATCTTACTGTTAACCTGTGTAACAAGAATATGTCTAGCTTTTTGCATAAGATGAGCTCATACTAGAACAATCCTAAAAGACTCCAATATATTTAATACAAAAACCACGTTAGTAGACATACAAAAATCCAGCTGGAAGACACACAGAAGAGAAATAATAACAAAAATGAAACATACCAATTATAATCATTCCTTGCGGAAACCAATGAGGAAATCAAAGCTTAAAAATACCCTATAAACATATAACAATCAGAAGAAAATTACAGATGGACCCTAATAAGGAATCAGAGAGAAATAAGACACCGGCAAAGAGGTAACATGGAATGTCGAGAGATCAAAGATCAACTTAGACCGAATAAAACAGAGGTAATTGTTGATATAACAGGCAGTTGTGTTATTCGGGGAAAAAAACAAAAAAAGATGCAGCACAGAGAAATCAGAAGAAACCAAAAGATGATAGGCGAGAAGATACATTCAACTCAACATAGAAATCCCATTGCCTCCACGATATGTATCAACATACAAAAAAAAAAACAATCTACTTAGGAACTGAATTTGGGAGAAAGGACAC
This sequence comes from Camelina sativa, assembly GCF_000633955.1. Taxonomy (NCBI): domain Eukaryota; kingdom Viridiplantae; phylum Streptophyta; class Magnoliopsida; order Brassicales; family Brassicaceae; genus Camelina; species Camelina sativa. The sequence continues at coordinate 2,592,796 of NC_025686.1, forward strand.
CGGCAAAAGAGAAAACGTGTGACACAATCTCAATCAATCAAAGCCATCACCGATCAATATTTATAGCATCCTCCACAATCTTAATCAACACGAAAACAGACAAGTAAATAAGAAAAGACCACCCAAGCAATTTAGAAAAGTGAAAGTTCATTGTGGCAGACTGGCCGTTTTATGACTACAAGGTACAACAAGTAATCTACACACACCACAACATAAAAGCCACCTAACTGGTTGTTAACAACGGTCATGAGTCATGACTCATGAATCAACATGTCTAGCTTTCTGCACAAGATCTCAGACTAGAACAATCGTAAAAGACTCCAAGATATTCAATACAAAAACTACGTTAGTAGACATATTTATCTTAAAAAGGTAAAAAAAACAAGTACAAACCCATATAACAAAAGAACTTATGGTCATCTTTCATCTGACTGCTAGTAGAATGCAAAAGATTAGAGTCAAGTGATAGATGAAATAAATCAAGCTGGAAGACACACACATGGCAAATAATAACCAAAAAAAAAATGAAACATACCAATTGAGATCAGCAACTAATGAGGAAATCAAAGCTTAAAAATACACAGTAAGCATATAACAATCAGAAGAAAATAACAGACAGACAAAGGCGTCAAGACAAATAAACCCAAAAAGATGGAATCCCCAAGTTCAGTCAGCCCTGTTGAGACAACTTGTAGACTTGAAAGGAATCTAGGCAAACAAGTCTAAACAGAACATCTACTTGCCTGACTCAAATTCACATAGAAAGAGATACACCATCCCAAACAGAAGTGATTAGCATTTAAACGGTAGAAAAATGCAAATCATGAAATCAGTAAGAAAAAAAGAGAAAAGGGGAAGAAAAAATGACCATACCTCTAAAGAAAAGAGAAACACCACCAACGAGGTAACAGAGAATACTGTAGATGGAAAGTTAACAAAATGGAACTACCTCCACATTCTCGACATTCCACGACCTAACACAAGCAAAGAAAAACATTAGCTTATCACACTGTGAACAGTAAAAATATAGTCAATATTGAATAAAACAACTGATAGGCAAAAAGGTGTAAAGATGCGAGGCAACATGAAAGTTAAACTCAAAAATCAAACGCTCCCACACTGTAATCCAAGTTCCTCATGATCTGCATCAAAGAGAGACAAAGATGTTTTTTTCACTTTATATAGAAAGAAACAGAAAAAATCGGTTAAGTGGAAGAAGACTACCTGAAGATGTAGCGTAGAGAGGACAAATACAAGCCGTCAAAACTGTCACCAACCGATCAAAGCCTCCTCCTCCACAATCTAAAATTAACAGAGCCAAGTAGAGTTAAAAATCGCATGAACATAATAAAAAAGCCTTGAATGATCAATTTAGAAACCAAACTCTAGAAGAGCAACATAGTAAGAGAGTGACAACGATCAGTCAAAGCCATCACCGATCAATCGCAGGATCAACCTCCACAAACGTTAGGCCACGGGTGGTTCTTGACAAAACTCGCCACGGTCTGTAAACCTGTACTTGGTCAAACACCATCAATCCAATAGACTCAGTTTTAATCTGCTCAGACGTCCGCATCCCGGAGATAAGTCAGCATATTAGCTAATCTGCTCAGACGTCCGCATCCCGAAGATTATTGTTGAATGAACAAGAAGAAGATAAAAAAGAATTAGAATAGCCTCTCATGACCTCACTTAACAATCTCACAAAGAAAGATATAGAACCTGGCCTTGTTGTTGACCTCTGTGCTTTGGTAGGTAGGAGTAAATTGTTATTTCCTGAGCTTGCTTTGTTTGGTGTAGCTACTTGGTTCTAGCACGGATCTTTTATCCTGAAATAACATATAAGAATGGCTAAAAAAAGCAGTTGAACTTAACCATGATTGAAACAAAACGTGGAGTGGTTCTTCTTGGATGTTGCTCATGGTCTTGGTAGAGTTAGCTAGCAGCTAAGTTTGTGACACTCCTTTCCCTGCAATTAGTGAGACACTCGTCAATCAACACATGAATTTTTTTAGAAAAAAAACCATCTAGAATCAGTCAAATAAATAATAAGATGAGAGTAGTTAAAGAGAAATACGCTATGGAAAAACAAGGTCCTCCCATCCTCACTTGCACCATATCTGATTTCATCAAAAAGAAAGAATATAGAATTCAGTTGCATAACCTGGATTAAGCTCAATCAAACGTCAAAGTAACAACCATTAAAAAGCATAACCTGTGATCCCGACGCTTTGGCCAAAGATGCCGTAAACCCCCACACCAAGAACCGGATATCCTGAAACACCAGATAAAAAAGGAAGTTAGACCAAACCAACAAGCAACAACAACGATGGTGAAGAGAGGAAAGAGACCAAATTATATGCGAAGATGAATAAAAAAGCAAACCTCTGGTTTATAGAGGAGCTTAAGTAAGAGCCCGATTGAAGAATGCTAACAAGGGCCATCTCCTTGGACATTACTTGACTACAGTGTTCGGCTCGGAACCTGAGAGAGAGAGAAAGGACAAAATCATCAGATGATAGTCAATGGAGAGGAGAAGAAGATTTTGGCCATAAAATAGAAATAGAGGTCTGGGAACAAACCTCTTATCAATACCGAAAGCTCAGATCAGTCCTCACTCCTCCCTCTTCACTCCTCAGTCGTCACTCCTCAAGTCCTCCGCTCCGTTTTGTTTTCAGACAAGGGGATGGAATGGAAGGAGACGATACTCCAAAACGACAACGTCTCATCAACTAATGGACCCTAAAAGAAGAAATAAAGAATTATGATGGGCCAAATTAACCCCAGAGCCCAATTCCCAGAATTCTTAAACAGAGCCCTGTGTTAAGACTTATGAGTAAGAACAAAACCGCTGAAGACATCACGGAGAAGAAGCGTTTCCATCAAAGTCAATCACTGATGATCCCATAATAGCATCCTCCTAAATCCAAAACCTGAAATAAGTACAAAACAACAATGAAAAATCACATGAACATATTTATAAAGCAAGCAACCTATGCAATATTTACAAAAACAAAACCCCTAGAAAAACATTAGTAAAGATGAACATATATACCTCACCAACAATATCCATTACCCATTAGTATAAATGTGAAGTAACCAGAAAACTTGAAGTTATATACTCTCAAACCATCCTTCCCTCCGTAACCTCCACGATCTAACACAAGCAAAGAAAAACATTAGCTGAGCTTTGTGAAAAGTAAGAATATAACAAAGGGAAAGAGGAGACTGTCAAAGAGCCAACAGGGGGGAGCAACGACAGATCAAAGGCATCCTCCTTCAACATAAACTGAGACATAACAGAACAAAGGTTAGCTTGTGGTTGTAAAGAAGATGGATGATAATTAAAAGATGTAGCACAGAAGAAACCTTAAAGAGATGACAGACCAGAGGCTTAGATTTACCATATCAGTCCTCCCAGTTAAAAACATTCTCGTTAAAAACACATATTGAATACCAAAAAATAGTTAAAAAGGACAAAGTTTAAGAATAATTAAAAGAATCTGTGGATTATCGATCTCTCATCTGAATGCTGGTTCTCTGTTTAGGAATCTTGGATCCTCGTTATCTGCATCAAAGAGAGACATTAGCTGATCTAAAAACAACACTAAAATAAGATAAAAGGGAAAAAGGAGAGTGTCAAAGAGGTAACAGGAGCCGACGACGACGACAGATCAAAGGCATCCTAAGTTTTAAGATAAACTGAGACATAAAACAGAACAATGGTGGAATACTGAGAGATCAAAGATTATTTCTAGATTATATACTTAATATCCGAAGCGTTTCCGTTCAATCACGCATCCTCCTTCCTCCACAATCTAAAATATTAACAGACCCAAGAGGAGTTAACTAAAAGAGTATTGAACGATTCAATTTAGAAAATTAACAAACCCTAGAAGCCATCACCGATCAAAGCCTCACATGAACATATATATAACAACAATGAAAATCACATGAACATATATATAACAATAGTATAGATGTGAGGTAACCTGAAAGTTAAACTCAGAAATCAAACACACTTCCACTATGTTTTTTCTTTCTCTTCGAACCACCCACACAGTAATCCTGGTTCCTCATGATCTGTATCAAAGAGAGACATTAGCTGATCTAAGAACACTAAAATAAAATAAAAAGGAAAGAGGCTGCCGTCAAAGAGGCAACAAGAACCGACGACGACGACGACAGATCAAAAGGCATCATTCATGTTCAAAATAAACTGAGACATAACAGAACAAAGGTTAAGTTATGGTTGTTATAGTGAAGATTTATCAAATCAGAGTGTACCTTTGGGAAGACCTTCAAGGCAAACGTAAAGTTCCAACCAGCATAACCACGAGCACTGATGTCAGCCTGTGGATATGAAATCAAAACACACACATAAAGGTACGAAGTTTATCATATTAGTCCCGCTGTACCTCCATGATCTGCATCAAAGAGAGAGATATGTTCGTTAAAAAGACATTAAACAATAATAAAAAAGGGAAAAAGTTTAGGAGGAACAAACACATGTATGAAAGAATTTGTGAATCCATCTCTCATCTGAATGTGTGTACACAACAATAACATCATCTGGGGAACACAAGAAACAGAGGACCAAACAAGAGTAAATATTAAATAAAAACAACTGATAGGCAAAAACGTGTTATAGATAGGCCTGGGCATTCGGTTTCGGTTCGGTTGTATTCGGTTTCGGTTATTTTGGATATAGTAATATAGTAACCATTTGGATATTTTTGAAATTTCGGTTCGGTTCGGTTTCTTTCGGTTCGGTTTCGGTTTGGTTATTTAAATAAATAACCATAACTAACATAAATTATATTAACATTAACCAAATAAACCAAATATAACCAAAACTAACCGAATATAACCAAAATTAACCAAATATACAATAACAAAAATACAAAAAAGGGAAAAATATGGATTCAATTTTACAAAATAGTATTTAACTTTGTAAATTCAAAATAATAACATTTACATATATTGATTATTTAAAATATTTAATTGTTTTGAATCTAGAAATAATTTATATTTTAAGTTTATTTTATAGTTTTGCATAATATGCGACAATTAAATGGTTAACCGAAATATCCGAAGCGTTTCCGTTCAATCACGCATCATCCAAAACCTGATAAGGAAACAGAGAGAAATAAGAAACCGGCAAAGAGGTAACATGGAATACTGAGAGATCAAAGATTAACTGAGACCGAATATAACAGAGGTAAGTGTTGATATAACAGGCAGTTGTGTTATTCGGGGGAAAAACAAAAAAAAAAGATGCAGCACAGAGAAATCAGAAGAAACCAAAAGATAATAGGCGAGAAGATACAATCAACTCAAGATACTCAACATAGAAATCCCATTGCGTCCACGATCTGTATCAACTTACAGAAAAAAACAATCTACTTAGGAACTAAATTTGGGAGAAAGGACACCAGCAAAAGAGAAAACGTGTGACACAATCTCAATCAATCAAAGCTATCACCGATCAATATTTATAACATCTTCCAAAATCTTAATTAACAAGAAAACAGACAAGTAAATAAGAAAAGACCACCCAAGCAATTTAGAAAAGTGAAAGTTCATTGTGGCAGACTGGCCGTTTTATGACTACAAGGCGCAACAAGTAATCTACACCACAACATAAAAGTCACCTCACTGGTTATTAACAACGGTCATGAGTCATGACTCATGAATCAACATGTCTAGCTTTCTGCACTAGATGAGCTCAGACTAGAAAAGTCGTAAAAGACTCCAAGATATTCAATACAAAAAACTAGGCTAGTAGACATTTATCTTATAAAGGTAAAAAAAACAAGTACAAACCCATATAACAAAAGAACTTATGGTCAACTTTCATCTGACTGCTAGTAGACTGCAAAAGATTAGAGTCAAGTGATGGATGAAAGAAATCAAGCTGAAGAACACACACAAGACAATTAATAACCAAAAAAATGAAACATACCAATTGAAATCAGCAACTAAAGAGGAAATTAAAGCTTAAAAATACACAGTAAACATATAACAATCAGAAGAAAATAACAGACAGACAAAGGCGTCAAGACAAATAAACCGAAAAAGATGGAATCCCCAAGTTCAGTCATCCCTGTTGAGACAACTTGTAGACTTGAAAGGAATCTAGGCAAACAAGTCTAAACAGAACATCTACTTGCACCATTCAAATTCACATAAAAAGAGAAACACCATCCCAAACAGAAGTGATTAGCATTTAAACGGTAGAAAAATGCAAATCATGAAATCAGAAAGAGAAAAAGAGAAAAGGGGAAGAAAAAATGACCATACCTCCAAAGAATAGAGAAAAACCACCAATGGGGTAACAGAGAATACTGTAGATGGAAAGTTAACAAAATGGAACTACGTACCTCCTTCACATTCTCGACATTCCACGACCTAACACAAGCAAAGAAAAACATTAGCTTATCACACTGTGAACAGTAAAAATATAGCCAATATTGAATAAAACAACTGATAGGCAAAAAGGTGTAAAGATGCGAGGCAACCTGAAAGTTAAACTCATAAATCAAACGCTCCCACAATGTTTGTTTTTTCACTTTGAACCTCCCACACAGTAATCCAAATCCTCATGATCTGCATCAAAGAGAGACAGAGATGTTTTTTTCACTTAATATAGAAAGAAACAGAAAAAATCGGTTAAGTGGAAGAAGACTACCTGAAGATGTAGCGTAGAGTGGACAAATACAAGCCATCAAAACTGTCGCCAACCGATCAAAGCATCCTCCTCCACAATAAAAAAGCCTTGAATGATCAATTTAGACAAAGCCATCACCGATCAATCACAGGATCATCCTCCACAAATCTAAACCAGCAAAACAAAAACGACATTATGTAACTAGAAGATAAGACAAAACCACCGAACCAAAGTGACAATAAAGAAGCAAATAGAGATAAGTTTAGAGCAAGGAACCCATGAGAGCGGGTGAAGACAATAACATGGATTAGAAACGTGATAATTGGATCACGGCTTGCTTCCAAAAGACCTGCAAAACGAAGAAAGAAACGTAAGGAACAAACAAAACAAAAAAGAGAAGAAGTAAAAGACGTATTAAGAGGAAGAACAAAACCCTTTGAAGAAGTAACACAGAGAAGAAGCGTGTCCATCAAAGCCATCACTCTCATCGATAAAAGCATCATCCGAAACCTGAAACAACATAACAACAAGTAAATAACATGGACAAATATAAAGCTACCTATGCAATTTAGAAACCAAACACTAGAAAAAATCAGTTAAGAGGAAGAAGACTACCTGAAGATGTAGCGCAGAGAAGAAAAAAACGATCCATCAAAACCATCACCAGCCGATCAAAGCATCCTCCTCCACAAAAATAAAGGGTCTTGGGCTTAAAAGTAAAACATACATGCCAACTTCACTAGGAAGATAGGAAGATCAGCGACATTTCAATTACATAGCAAAATAATGTTGAAGACTCCCCATTGGACAGGAACCCGAAATAAGTAATACTAAAACAAATTGATTGCAACAAATTTGGGAGGGAAAACGGAATGAATACCTGAATTTGTCGAGCCTTTTGCATGGGAGGATAAGATAGAAGAACAAACTCGTTAGCAAGACATATCTTACATCTGCGAAGTGAAGTGATTTCTGGAAAACAAACACAAAGGTCAAGAAACAATAGCCATTAGTTAATTAAAAAAAAAGCAAGATATTGTGAAGTAACCAGAAACTCGAAGTTATACGCAAACCATCCTTCCCTCCAATAAGGCCTTGAACCTCCACGATCTAACACAAGCAAAGAAAAACATTAGCTTGTATGTGAACAGTATAATATAACAAAAGGGAAAGAAGAGACCGTGAAAGAGGTAACATGGAGCAACGACAGATAAAGTGAGACATAACAGAACAACGGTCAACTTGTGGTTGTAATGACGACAATGGTTATAAAAAGATGTAGCACCAAGAAACATAAAAATATAACAGACCAGAAGAAAGATTTGTCATATCAGTCCCCCCTGGTGCCTCCATGATCTGCAACAGAGAAGAGATGTTTTCGTTAAAAAGACATTAAATACAAAAAACAGTTACAAAAGACAAAGTCTAAGAACAAAATCGTGTAGGAAAGAATCTGTGGATCATCGATCTCTCATCTGAATGTGTGTACACAGCACGAACATCATCTGGGAAACACAAGAAAAAAAGGACCAACACTAGCCAATATTAAATAAAACAACTGATATGCTATAAAACAAAATGTGCATAGATGTGAGGTAACCTGAAAGTTAAACTCAGAACCGTAAGGAACAAAACAATACAAAAAACAAAGAAGTAAAAGACGTGTGAAGAGGAAGAAGAAAACCCATAAAGACGTAGCACATAGAAGAAGCGTGTCCATCAAAGCCATCACTCTCATTGATAAAAGTATCATCCAAAACCTGAACCAACATAACAACATGAACATATATAAAGCAACTGATGCAATGTAGAAACCAAACCCTAGGAAAATAAGTTAAGAGGAAGAAGAATACCTGAAGATGTAGCGCAGAGAAGACAAAAACGATCCGATCAAAGCATCCTCCTCATGATCTGAACAGGAACAACCAGCATCATTATCAATTCCATTTCGTCTCAGGTCCCTAAAACAATAAAACTCCCATTTAATCAAATTGCAAACTGTTTTCAAATTTAATATGAAGAAGCACTGATCATTAACAAATCTCAAAGCAACACAAGAAACAGATAACTAACCCGAGATACGTATGGAGTTAAATTTAACGACGACAGGCTCAGAATAAATCGCAATGGAGAAAGCCACCTTCATAGCACAAACACGAAGCAGCAAGTCAGTGAGCATTATTGAGCTATAAGGCAACACAAAAAGAAAACCAATTCGCCAAAATAACATGAAAATCAAGTGAATCCCCTGTATAAACTTAAAAGAAAAGCTGAAGCTCCATGCCTCTCCTCTCCAGATCAAAGCGCATCAGCAATCTGAACTTGTAAGATCTTGGGATCGAATGAATTCATTACCTGCATATGGAATCAATGCACTCCACAAGTCACCAAATCTCGACTTTAACAAGAATACAAGTAAGACCAATAGATAGTGAGACAAACAGACAGACCATCATAAATAAGGCTAAATCAGACATACCTATAGCAGTGTGGTGACACTAGGAGAACAGGAACAACCAGCACCATTATCAATTCCACTACGTATCATGCCCTACAACAATAAAATTCCCAATTAAGCAGATTGCAAATTGTTTTCAAAAGTTAATATGAAGAGAAACACTGATCATTAACAAATCTCAAAGCAACCCAATGAACAGATAATAACACAAAATCAGACATAAGTGATGGATAATTTGAAACAAAACCTGGAGGTGTTCTTCTTCTTCATCATCATGTTGGACGTTGGCTCATGGAATTAGTTGTACATGGTCTCTACCTTCCTTGAATGATGATCTCCTTGATCTGATTCACAAAATAGTTAGACCCTAAATTGTAATAGTAACCAAAAAAAAAGTAAACCAACAACAACAACAACTTTTAAAAAGAAAAGCAAATTCATCGAACAAATCAGTAGAACCAGTTTCTGTTGTTACCTTAAGCATGTTTGGTGACGATTGTGTTCTGAATCAACTCAATCATGTAAATCACCGGCACCTGTTTCATAGAATCAAAAAGAAACAAACCCATCAAAGACACAAAACTATATTCATACACACTGACTTAGTCAAAATCATAGAATTTATAAGAACACAAAAAGATACATACCTCTCAGAGACTTGTTTGCTCTCTCTTCGCCATTATAATGCTTCAAAGTATCTATGAAATATCAGCAATCTGATGCAAAAAAAAAAATCTCGCAGCAAAAAAATTCAGAACCTCTCACAGTAAAATCCTAGTGTGTCCACAATCTGCATCAAAGAGAGACAGAGATGTTTTTTTCTTTTTAGATAGGCAGAAAAAGAAAATAAATCGGTTAAGAGGAAGAAGACTATCTGAAGATGTAGCGCAGAGAGAACAAAAACAAGCCATCAAAACCATCACCAACCGATAAAAGCATCCTCCTTCACGATCTAAAATTAACAGAGCCAAGTAGAGTTAAAAATCGAAAGAACATAATAAAAAAAGCCTTGAATGATTCAATTTAGAAACCAAACTCTAGAAGAGCAACATGAGTAAGAGAGTGATGATTGGAGCAAGGAACCCATGAGGACAATAACATGGATTTATGATGACTGATCATGGTTTGCTTCCAAAAGACCTGCAAAACGAAGAAAGAACCGTAAGGAACAAAACAAAACAAAAGTAAAAGACGTGTGAAGAGGAATAAGAAAACCCTTAAGATGTAGCGCAGAGAAGACAAAAACGATCCATCACCAACCGGTCAAGGCATCCTCATGAGAGGAAAAGATAGAAGAGCAAACTCGTTTTGTAATGGTAAAACAAATCATAGAACTTTCATGTCAGACAAGAATATAAATCCAACTTAACCTGAACTCCATGAAAGATAATTTCCCAAAATTCCTGGTCCAAGAGAAGAAACAAACAAACCTTGGATCATGGCAGAATCTCCTTCAAGATAGGGGCCATTGCTTGGCTGCACTATCGGCTGGCTCGGAACCTGAGAGAGCGAACAAAATCATAACACACATTAAAAAAAAGTAGCTTATTGATTAAGATTTTGAGACATGTAGAGACAGAGAGAGCCAGAAAAAACCTGTGGACGCTGAGATAAAGCCTCATGAGGTTTTTCATCTGAGGACTACCATATCCCAGCATGTGTGAAAAATTTGAAGCATAACCCAAAGAATCATCTAATGGAATGATGCTACCATCCTTGTACATCCTGCAATGTTAATTCATGAAACTAGAGGTCACAAAAAACACAAAGCAGAGACATGAACTACAAACCTGGCACAGCCGCACGATGAGACAACTCTTTTTGACAGCGCTCAACGAGAGAGAGAGAGAGAGAGAGAATCAAATAAATCAATCAACGCCCACCTATTTCACAGAACAAAAACTTTAACTAAAGCGAAACATAGATAATTAAAAGAAGAAGAAGGAAAAAGGAAGAGGTACTACCTCTAATCAATACCAAAAAGCTCAGATCAGTCCCTCACTCCTCAGTCGTCACTCCTCCGTTCCGTTTTGTTTTCAGACAAGGAGGGGATGGAAGGAGACGATTCTGCAAAACGACAACGTCTCATCAACTAATGGACCCTAAAAGAAGAAAGAAATAAAGAATTATGGTGGGCCAATTAATAAACCAGAGCCCAATTCCCAGAATTCTTAAACAGAGCAAAACAGTGTTAAGACTTATGAGTAAGAGAACAAAACCGCTGAAGACGTCACAAAGAAGAAGCGTTTCCATCGAAGCCAAATCCCATAAAAGCATCCTCCTAAATCCAAAACCTGAAATAAGTACATAACGACAATGAAAGTCACATGAACATTTATATAAAGCAAGCAACTGATGGCAATGTATAAAAACCAAAGGCATCCTCCTTGATTATCGATCTCTGAGACATAAAACAGAACAAAGGTTAGCTTGTGGTTGTAAAGAAGACGGATGGATAATTAAAAGATGTAGCACAGAAGAAACCTTAAAGAGATGACAGACCAGAGGCTTAGATTTACCATATCTGTCTTCCCAGTGCCTTCACGATCTGCATCAAAGAGAAAGAAATACATTCTCGTTAAAAACACATATTGAATACCAAAAAATAGTTAAAAAGGACAAAGTTTAAGAATAATTAAAAGAATCTGTGGATTATCGATCTCTCATCTGAATGCTGGTTCTCTGTTTAGGAATCTTGGATCCTCGTTATCTGCATCAAAGAGAGACATTAGCTGATCTAAAAACAACACTAAAATAAGATAAAAGGGAAAAAGGAGAGCGTCAAAGAGGTAATAGGAGCCGACGACGACGACAGATCAAAGGCATCCTTCAAGTGTCAAGATAAACTGAGACATAAAACAGAACAATGGTGGAGTTATGGTTGTAATAAACCGAACCAAAAAGACAATACTGAATCAAATAGAGATGGATTTAGATCAAGGAACCTGCGAGAAAGTCATGGTCATATCATAACTGGCTTCCAAAATACCTGCAAAAAACGTAAGGAACATGAACAAAAAGAATAAGTAAAAGACGTGTGTGAAGAGGAAGAACTAAACTCTTTGAAGAAGTAGCACAGAGACGCAGCGTGTCCATCAAAGCCATCACTTTCATCATCCAAAACCTGGAACAACATAACAACATGTAAATAGCATGAACATATATAAAGCAAACCTATGCAATTTAGAAACCAAACCCTAGAAAATCCAATGTTCGATCGGTTCAAAACACAATAAACAGAGACTGAGTTTTATTAGAAGAAGAAGAAGAACAAAAACCCTGAAGACGGAGAAGAAGCGTTTCCCTTCAATCACGCATCATCCAAAACCTGAAACAACGACAACCGATGCGCAAAGCAACCGATATCAAATCATACTCCTTCCCCCACAATCTAAAATATTAACAGAGACAACAAGAAGAGTTAATTAAAAGAGCATTGAACGATTCAATTTAAAAAAATTAACAAACTCTAGAAGAATATCATGAATTAGAGTGACAACGATCAATCAAAGCATCACCGACATCAAATCTAAACCAACAAAACAAAAAAACGAAAACGCCATGATCATATCATAACTGGCTTCCAAAACACCTGCAAAAACCGTAAGGAACATGAACAAAAAGAAGAAGTAAATTAAAGACGTGTGTGAAGAGGAAGAAGAAACCCTTTGAAGAAGTAGCACAGAGAAGAAGCGTGTCCATCAACGCCATGATCACTCTCATCATCCAAAACCTGAAACAAGATGTAAATAGCATGAACATATATGTAAAGCAACCTATGCAATTTAGAAACCAGACCNACTGAATCAAATAGAGATGGATTTAGATCAAGGAACCTGCGAGAAAGTCATGGTCATATCATAACTGGCTTCCAAAATACCTGCAAAAAACGTAAGGAACATGAACAAAAAGAATAAGTAAAAGACGTGTGTGAAGAGGAAGAACTAAACTCTTTGAAGAAGTAGCACAGAGACGCAGCGTGTCCATCAAAGCCATCACTTTCATCATCCAAAACCTGGAACAACATAACAACATGTAAATAGCATGAACATATATAAAGCAAACCTATGCAATTTAGAAACCAAACCCTAGAAAATCCAATGTTCGATCGGTTCAAAACACAATAAACAGAGACTGAGTTTTATTAGAAGAAGAAGAAGAACAAAAACCCTGAAGACGGAGAAGAAGCGTTTCCCTTCAATCACGCATCATCCAAAACCTGAAACAACGACAACCGATGCGCAAAGCAACCGATATCAAATCATACTCCTTCCCCCACAATCTAAAATATTAACAGAGACAACAAGAAGAGTTAATTAAAAGAGCATTGAACGATTCAATTTAAAAAAATTAACAAACTCTAGAAGAATATCATGAATTAGAGTGACAACGATCAATCAAAGCATCACCGACATCAAATCTAAACCAACAAAACAAAAAAACGAAAACGCCATGATCATATCATAACTGGCTTCCAAAACACCTGCAAAAACCGTAAGGAACATGAACAAAAAGAAGAAGTAAATTAAAGACGTGTGTGAAGAGGAAGAAGAAACCCTTTGAAGAAGTAGCACAGAGAAGAAGCGTGTCCATCAACGCCATGATCACTCTCATCATCCAAAACCTGAAACAAGATGTAAATAGCATGAACATATATGTAAAGCAACCTATGCAATTTAGAAACCAGACCCTAGAAAATCCAATGATCGATCGGTTCAGAACAAAAAAGAAAAAATAGCGACTTGAGTTTTAGAAAGAAGAAGAACAAAACCCCTAAGACGTCGTTAAGAACGGAGAAGAAGCGTTTCCCTTCAATCACGCATCATCCAAAACCTGACATAACGACAAGTAATTAAATCACATGAACATCTATAAAGCAAAGCAACCCGATGCGCAATATTAAAAAACCAAACCCTAGAAAAGAATCAAGCGATTGAAATCCAATGATTGCGGTTGAGGAAAAAACAGAGTTTTAGAATCAGCACCACCACCGTAACGCTCGATCGGAGAGACAGTACAAGCTATATATGCTAGAAACCATCACCGTACGCTCGGAGACAGTACAAAGGTGAAAATCCAATGATCGATTAGAAAGAAAAAGAAACAGAGACCGAGTTTAGAGGAAGAACGTGACCGACCATCACCGTACGCTCGGAGTCGGAGTGACCGTTGTAGAGAAAGAGAGGAACTTTATGAAGAAAAATAAAAATAAGGAAAAATATGTGATGATGTGAGAAAAAAAGTGAGAGAGCCGTTTTATCAAAAAAAAAAAAGTGAGAGAGCCTTCTTTTCGGTTTAGCTATTTTTTTTTCTTAATCTCTCCATTTTTTTTTTTAATATGCTTATTAATATTTTTTCAAGTAGGCTCCGCTTCAATGTGTTGTAAATTGTAATATACTATAATTTTCTTTTTTTTCATATTTCCCTGTTTTCTTCTATTTTCCTTTTCCATTTTTTTTTTGTTTTTGCTAACGGCTATACTCGATTCTTCCCTTTGTTTTCGTTTCTTCCTTTCAATTGGTCAAACTAAACCAGAAACAAATTATATGTTAGCTAAAAAAAATCAACGCAAACCAAATTAAATCAAATCATCTTGAAACTATATTTTCTAAACCCTGCATCGATATTTATATATACCCTTACATACACTAAAGAATAAAGATTAAAGATAATAATATTAAATCTACCATCTTACCATTACTATGATTGAATCAATGAACAGTTTTCTTATTTCTTAATAGTAACAAATATTACAAAGTAAATTTATATCTCTTAATCTTAGTAGACTCGACACTCGTCCGTCTTGGATTCTCTTGGCAGAAACTCTCGAGAGGATCCTGGTTGAGTAGCTCCAGTTTGATGATCACATCTCGCGTCAAGCGTCAACGTCGAGTTTTAACTTTTAAAAAAATGCTGAACTAAAAACCGTTATCAATTTTAACCATCTGTTTATAAAAACGTTTATACTTTTAACAACTCTAGCCGAAAATTAAAACAAAAATGATTAGGCATTTGTTTTTAAAATTTAAACACGCGATCACAACACAGTTCTTTTCGATTCTGGTCTTTTATTCCTGAAAGAAAATATATTTTCTGCAAAACCCCTTATTCTAAAATCTAAACTATATTTACAACACCAAAACGAAAGAATTCGACTAACCTCAACATCTTACAAAAATCAAACCAATTGAAGTGCACATCTGCACTCTCGATCCGTCACTCGATTATGGCGACTTGACAAGTAAATGTCATTTGTCTTCGAATATAGTTCCGCCCCTCACCCTCGTTTCACCACGTCTTTATCGCCTATCAAGCCACTTCAGTTTCTGTTTCACTATTCGTTCTACATCTTGAGATTTATGAGGTCTTAGGGTTTCATGATTTGAGAAACACGATTTTTAAACAAAAAACTTTGTTGATTTTGTGTTTAAAACTAACGCCTAGTCGTTTTTTGTTTCAATTAAAACAAACTAAGTAAAAAAAGACAGATTGAATATGCAAATTCCAAAATAGCTCGTTGTTTGGTTCAGTAAATATAACACTACAAGAAAATCGTGTATTCTTAGCATAAAAACGCTATCGAACAATATCATAGCGTTTTAGTAAACACTCTATCATCGCCCGCGATAATAGGTCCGGGATATTAGATAGCGTTTTACGGTATGATATTGTGTCTTCATCAAATATAGCGTTTTTTTTTTCTATGCAGTAGTATATTCAATAATAGCAACTGCAATTTGCTGTTAATTGTTACACTAAATTTTTATTAAAATTACAATTGGGATTTTTTTTTGGTTTTTGGATAATTTGACAAATTAAATGAGAAACATACCATAATTTTTATTAATTTTATATGAAACAGGAATACAAAATATCTATATTACAAAGTAAAACTACATAATTAAAAATAAGTTCAAAGAACTCTTGTATTTTAAACTTGTGAAATTTCCACTCTTGAAACTTCTTTGATATTATCACTTAATCAGCTTCAACCTGCAAAAAAATAACACAACACATGAAGAACAAAGAAGCATTAATAATCTAAGTTTACAGAAAATGATATAGCAAAGTGATATGCTTTTAGAGAGCATGTTTTGAGTACCGCCGGTTAGTTGAGCCTTGAGTTCTTTAAGCCGCCTACTGCCCCAATAACCTTATGAACACATCAAAAATTAAAGAGTCTGAAGATACAAGAGACTAAGGCAAATATACACTAACACGTACCATTAACCAGCCTTACAATTCTCAACCACAATAGCTGACACTTCATCTAAGAAACCCACCAAAGAAAAAAAAACAATATTGCACATAAGAACTCAAGAATTCTCAAACGATGAAACAAAAAAAGAAACATAAAACATGGGAACCAAACACGGAATCGACAAAACTTAGATAATACTCTAATTCACGGATTTCATAAAAACATTAAACAAACACATGACATGAATAAAACCTATCAAAAACTGCAACAAATAAGAGAACACAATTCAATCACTACTCAACACGTCGTCTTAGTCCAAATCATCTTATGAGTTCTGAGAAGATGCAAACAAAAAATTCCAACATTCAGAAACTCTTAATTAAAGATTATAAGAGACTAGTAGTCAATGAGACGAAAGACTATTACTTCAAGACAAAGAATTATTGAACCCACTTAATTATACAACTCCACCATTGCAATTTCTGATGACTTTTAAGTGTCTCTAAGTCTTTAAAGGTCATCTCGAAATCAAGCTACCATATTGCTATTAAGAAACATAAAACACACAACAAATCCCCTTAATTATCGAATTACTGAGAGCTAATAAACAAGATTAGGGTTGAAATTAAACTTGCCTAGCTTCTCATCTGAAGATCAACTTTAGCCCCTTTTTATTCAGATCAGAATCTCCATCTTGAAATGTTCTACTCCTGTTTTCAAATCGAATTCAATAAACATTCATATTCATAGAAGCTACACTGGTTCAAGACTTCAAGTCCAGTTTACTTTTATCTGCAATTTGATAAACAAAAAAGGGAGAGTATAATTAGAAGTTCTGAATCAAAGAATCAATGGAGAAGCAAGCAGATAACATCCTTTTGCAACAAACAAATCAGATCTACAAGTCAAAACCTTTAATCACAACAGGAGCTGCAAAGACGACAACATAATCTCACTGAACCTAACCACAGAAAAACCCCTTTCTCAATGTACTTCTTGAAATCAATCCCACACTCGGAAGAAACAAGAGACTTGTACGGGGATCTCTAAATCTGCAAGCGAGACCTTCCGATATAATTTCAAAAGACCAAACTCATAGCTAAGAGATTAAAGTGAAACGAAGACATGCAAGTATGTAATTACCTCAGATTTAACCATACATAACGAACAGATCTAGCAGAGGCGAAGAGAGATCTATGCGATGGTGGCTAGGGTTTCGAATTCCAATCTCTCTTACTTCGACGGTGGCTTGGGATCAATTTCAAAAGGAAGAGTGAGAGGGAGAGAAACAACATGATAAAAATATGGATTTACTAAAGAAGGCGTAACTAGGGTTTTGTTATATGGAGAAGAAGAAGATGATTCATCTCGTAAGGATTTCATCGGATGAGAAGCCTGGTTCTAAATCTGGGGAATTGATAAGGAAAAAGTAAACGAGTGTGAGAAAAAGCTTGAGAATCTGGACAGAGATCTAAGAAAAAAGCTTGAGAAGTGAAACAATGGAGTGAGAGGGAGAATGAAAATTTGTTAGCCGTTCTATTTTTTCACCAAGTCCTTAGCGAAAAATTAGATTTATTTTTCCGCCTCTACTATGCATAGCGTTTTCAAAATACCAATGCTATGTATACTACAATTAAAAAAAAATATATATTCTTAAAACTAAAATATGACCAGTAAAACATAGCGTTTAGATTTTAGCAACCGCTATCTAAAACTAAGGGGTATATATCAAATATAGCAAAAAAGACATAAAACACTATATTGTAATGCTATCAAATTATCAATACTCTAATTTCTTGTAGTGATAGGCAGATGGAAAGCTTGCAACGTATAATACGGTTTGCATTTGGTTAAGTCGAACAAAAAATGCCGGAAATTGAACCCATCATCCACATATTCAAACAATATAGTTTACGTTGTACATTTTCCTATAGAATCATCTCTTGTCTGAAGATCAGAATATAAAATCTTCAGATTCAACCACATTATGACATACATATATCTAATCACGTTTGAGCATGGACACAGAAAATCTGAACTGGCTAAGACCTAAGAGCAACCCCTACTTTAAACAAGTTTGGTTTCAAGGCTTTGGTGTAGGAGCCGGTCTACATAGGATGGGATGCCTCTTTCTGTTCAAAGTAACCATACACTTAGCTTGATACTCCACAAGAGGTCCATCCGGCTTCTCCCTAGCCATAAACGTAATGTATGACTTTGATCTCGGTCCTCCGCGATAATTACCTCTCACAACTTCAACGAACTCCACATTACACACCTAGAACCACATACAAAAAAAAAAAACAATCATAAGGCTTAGCTACCCATCTAAAGCATTATAAACGGTGAATGACAAACATATTAAAACAAACCCAAAAGAAGAAGAGAGAAAAGGAACTAGCCTTGTCTTGGTTGTGTTTCTGGAGACAGACATGTACCATCTCTTCCCAGTAGTCACGAAAGGTTTTGCCCCAAAGTGCAATCCGGTCCAAACTTGTAGTACAGATGCTTTTGTACAGATGCCTACGGTCTGGATCCAAGTAAAATCCCTACATTGTACTAGAAATCAAAAATCACACCATCTCAATTTTCATATATAACTCATAATTCAAAAGAAAGATGAAGGGTACCTTGCTGTCGATCAGCTGGCGTTTGACGATGTTGTAGTTTTTCAAAGCCTCCAACTCGTCAGATGAAAGCTGCTCATTGGAGGCGGGATCCGAAGACGAATAATACTCTAAACCGTCGAAGCTGTCCACATCCCATTCAGGCGCCTTTAGGATGTCATTATCAGCTTTAGTATCGCGACGCTCCTCAATTTTGACTTTGCCATCACTGCCTTCTTCAATCCTCGAGTCTCCTTCTGTCTTCGTCGTCTCGAGTACGCATGGTTTGAGAACCATGGTGATGGTGATCGATAGCGTAAACCCTAGAAAACTCACAAGTTGAATTTGGGGAAGTGAAAACTAAAAATATCTTCGAGCAGGACTAATCGAGTCGATGATATTAGGCCGTCCTTCAATTTACCTTCAGGCCAGAAAATGTGTTATATTTACCCAAATGCCATTCCATTTTTTTTTTATTATGAACGATTTGAATTCCTCTTTTAATAAATTTTTGAATATTATATAATTCAAATTCACATTCACATTAACATTCCCTTACAAAAATTACTTTTAATGTATATAATGAGTTGGTGGTGGGATTTTTGAAGACAGGGATTGCTGACGCTCATCCTCTATCTTTCCTGGTACGTTTATGCCATGACTTCTTAACAAGAAACTGAATAGTCCATATCTCGCATATGTATAAAGAAGCGAACCATCTCGCGGATGGTTTAACTCGATATGCTTTTACTTTACCTGTAGGTTTTCAATTCTTGGAGTCGTATCCGCCAAGTTTAGAGTCTGTTGTAAACGATGATGGCCAAGGAACTATGGTTCCGAGGCTTATTCGTGTTTGAGTTTTTATTTTATTTAATAAATTACACCACTACCAAAAAAAAAATTGAATTTTACATTTGATTTTAAAATAAAATTAGTGAATTAAATATATATATTTTATGTTAAATATTAATAATTAATATTAACCTACAATAAAACTGTAAGACTAATTTTAAATATTTTTTTAGTTTTTATTTAAAATATAAACATCTCTTAAATTTATTTTACTATTCATACGATTTTCTAATAAAACATTAAGATTAATTTAACATGAATTATCAGAAAAATAAAAATTCTGTCAATACATTGTGAAAATATAAAAACTGTTATATTATAATATTTAAATATTATCAGCAAAATATTATTTTTTATTTATTTAAAATTTTTTTCTAAATATTTGTTCTTTTTTTCTTTGTTCCATTTTGTTCCTCGTTAGACAATGTAACAAAAATGGTTGAATGGAACAACTATTGTTTAACTAGATTTCTCAACAAGTATACCATCGTTGTCTATTGTATACTCAAATGGGTTAGTGTGATCATACATTTTTTTTTTTTGGTAAAGTGATCGTAGATTTATAACTCTACAAAGGTTGCCATTATAACTCTATAACTTTCATTCCAAAATTCCCGAGAAAAGGACATTTTTGCCAAGGTCATTCTTTTTTGTTTTTTCCTCACATCGTAATACATCTATATATTCTACATGACAAGCACCGTGCAATATTGCAAAGCTTCGACGGCAAAAAGAATCTATGAAGTTTCTCTAAACATGTTTGAGCCTAGACAGAGCAAAACAAAAGTTGGCTAAGAGAAACCTATAACCCATACCTTGAACAAGTTTGGTATCAAGGCAATGGAGTAGGAGTGGGTCTACAGAGGATGGGATGTCTCTTTCTGTCCAAAGTAACCATGCACTTGGCTTGATACTCCACAAGAGGTCCATCAGGCTTCTCCCTGGCCATAAATGTAATGTATGACTTTGATCTCGGTCCTGCGCGATAATAACCTCTCACAACTTCAACGAACTCCACATTCGAATCCTAGAACAACAATGAAAAATAAAAATGTTAGTGCCAAGCTTGGGCTTAACACTTTTCAGGGTTGAAAATTCCAAAACAGAACACTATTACTTCTAAGAAGCTTGTAACCATTGCCATTGTCAACACACCAAAAAGATAACCTAAAAGACTGAATCCTCAAGCTCAGAAAAAAATACCAATCTGAGATCTCTAAGAGAGTCAGACCTTTAGTTCGATCGTCTAAGAGAATGGAGATTTGTTTTCTTGATTCAGACTAAGCTATACCCCATCTAAACAAGTATGAAGGGTGAGTGAGAGAGAGAGAGAGAGATTAGTAACCTGGTCTTGGTTGAGTTTTAGGAGACAAAAATAGACCAACTCTTCAAAGAAGCCGCGAAAGTCTTTATCCGTAAGCGCTTCCCACTCCAAGCCCATTGGTTTTATTCCTCTGTAGTGATCAAAGGGCCTAAGCTTAGGATCCCCGTAAAATCCCTAAACCACCACACACACACGTTATCACCATCTATTTAATCCACAAAGTTTCAAGAATTTTAATTAGCTCAAAAAACAAAAACGCAAAGCACTATATAGGAAGACGTACTCTCAATCATCTGGCGTTTAAAGATGCGATAGTGTTCCATCTCTTTTTCGGTGAAAAGTTCCTCATCGGAGGAGGAAAGTATCGGCTCCGGAGAGGAATAATACTCTAAACCATCGAAGCTGTCCACATCCCATTCCTGTGCCTTCAAGTAATCTATTCTCGCCTTAGGCTCCTCTGTTTTGGCTTTCCCTTCTTCTTTCTCACCATCGCTCTCTTCATCCTCCTCTTCCGGGTCGAACTCAGCCTTAGGCTTTGTTAGGAAAGAAGTGACAACCATTGAAGTAGATGATGCGTCCATTGTATCTTCTATCGTCGTCTCGTCTGCGCATTGATAAAGAACCATGATGATCGAGTAAACAACCCTAATTCGTTCCCTCTCTGCTCCGAGCCAAAATATATTGTATCTTCTATCGTCGTCTCGTCTGCGTATTTATATTAGATTTTTATATCCGGCAATTACTTTCTGCCCTTTAGAAATTGTTATTTTCACGCAACTGCCATTCCAATCTGGTCAACGAAGGCTGTCTTTTTGTATTATGTTCGATTTTATTCCGGGGGTATTGAACAGTCGAATGTGACAGATTCTTAGATTTATTCAATACACCGTTTTACAGTTTCTTTAAAATTATGGTGTTACTGAATGATATATTTTTGGTAGGTCTGAATGATATATTTTTAAATCTTTCTTTTAGAATATTTTGAATCCTAGTGTTATTGTAATTATCAATTTCTTAATGCTATTAAAATCAAGAGTTTATTTATTTTACAAATCGAATTATGCATATAAATCCAGTTTGCAATACTACTTTTTTTTTAGTTTTAACTTTTAAATGTTTCTCGCATTATAATTCTCTAGAGCTCGTTCATGTTTATTTTTTTTCATTATGTTTTAATTGGTGTAATTGTGTTTCATGGTGTTGTAATTTACATAATCATTTAATAATCTATATTAACATTTTTTAAGTACATTTTGTTTTATGCCCTTTAAGTTTTACTTATTTAATTTTTTTTACAACATTAATCCCTAAAACAATTTCATAAATAACATTGCAGAGAAACTCAAATACTAAATTTTCTTAAATTGACCAACATTTGTTACATTTATTGCCATAAAATCTTAACAACATCTATACATTTCGATTTTTTTCCAAAAACAACTCTACCCATTAAAGTTCTAACCCATTAAATCTCCAAAACTATTTTTATGGATGCTAAAATCTCTCAAATTTTAATAATACACAACAGATTTTTTTTAAACACTTTTAGATGTGTAGCAGGGGATAAATATATTACTAGACTATACATATACCACACAGGTTAAAACCTTGAAAACACTACAAAAATCATATTATTTGAATACTTATATCAAATACTTGTAAAATTTTATATATTTAAAATTAATAAAACAATAATAAATACTCCCTCTATTTCATATTAAGTGTCATTTTAGGATTTCTCACACATATTAAGAAAATCATTGAATTTTCTATTTGACCCCTTATTAATATATTATACAATTTTTTCTGTTGGCCAATACATTGAATTATTAGAGATAAAATTGGAAAATTTACCAAACATCTACATTGGAAATACAAAGTGACACTTATTCTGAAACAAAATTTCCAGGCTAAAATGACACTTAATATGAAACAGAGGGAGTAACAAATAAATACAATATAAATTTTAAATTTTTTAAATTAAAAATATATTTAAAATTAATAAAACAATAATAAATACTCCCTCTATTTCGTATTAAGTGTCATTTTAGGATTTCTCACACATATTAAGAAAATCATTAAATTTTCTATTTGACCCCTTATTAATATATTATACAATTTTTCTGTTGGCCGGGTTAAATACTAGTAGAAATACAAATTATAAGCTTTTAAAATTGCTGGCAAAAAGAAAAAAAAGCTTTTAAAATTTGTAGATAATGGATTAATGGAAGCTTGATAAATTTATGGTATATATAAAAATGTTTGTTTGTCGATATTTAGATCAGATGCATTTGGTTATTAAATCCATAAGTAGAAATGTATTGGATTCAGACAATATACTATTTATTCTGCATGGTTCCAAATGAGTTAGTGAGCTTTTGTTGTGTGTGTAATGTTGAATTGTCAATCTCCTAGTCACAAGTGACAATATTAAAAATACGTTAAGATTGTTCTTTGATCAGCAAAGCTTCTGCTTTGGTTTTTAGCACAGATAACAACTCAAAGCAGACTCCAAGAAACTTGAACAATGGAGCCAAAGCTTACACCAAGTACTTCGACTCACTTTTGGAGTTTTGACCATCCATCAAAGGTGCAAGATTCTGAATCTCATTGCTTTCGTGGTGTTGCAGGTTCTGAATCTTTTCTAGCCCTTTCTCATCTTCAATCAGCACAGAGTGATAGTTCACGTCTCCTATGTTCCTCTCTGCCTCTCCGTCCTTCAAAATGATTTCCAGTTCATCCAGACATACTGAGATGATTACTGGATCTGGACATATTAGGAGATCACATAAAGGTCTTATGCAACCCTGCTCCACCAAGTATCTGAATCACACCACAGGATCGGACACTGTGACTTGATGATCAATAAGCATGTTACAAAGTGAAAAAAAAAGAGAGAAGATAAGAGATACGTACTTTATTTGATCATGAGAACAACCTGAGGTTGCATTCGAAATTGCACATACGACTTCTTCCTTTATGTCAATATTCAGCATTTTGAGCTATAATGACCAATGTTTGGATCAAATTTTCATCAATAAGTGACTGTTAATATATACATTAGGGGTAAAGGAAGACAGAGATAGAAAACAATTAGTTATAGCTACAGAAGGGGTAAATTTGCTTTTTTATGTTATCTGCAACATTCTTAAATAAACAAATTGTCACCTGAATATGTTCTTCGGTGCCTGCAGTGATGTTTGAAATCGTCCTGCAAGCGTCCTTCTTTATTTCTTTCCATATTAGAACATAGTTTAGAGTAAGCAGGTTGGTAAAAACACCACTCTCTCTATCACAACCTGAGAAAAATAAGTTCAAAGAGGTTTATCCAGAGCCTAGGCATTTTGTTCTTTGGTTACAAAATCTAATCATAACATTGTACACAAGCCATATATAACAATGCAAGCACTGCATCCTCTAAATTTATCAGTATATATAGTGATATATTTAATCATTCAATAGACATTATGATAACTCAACGGAAAGATGTGTTTTAAAAGGAAACATATATAGAGTATAAAAGTACATACTTCGGTCAGCTGATTGTCTCCGTCAGTTAGCTTCATAATGGTACCTAATGCCGGATCAATCATACATGGAGCACCGTATCTGCAAACGAAACAAAATGGTCAGCCTTCTTTATCAAAACATGTAGCGAAGGCTTTAAATTTTTTCTTCAGTACCCGAGAAGTTGAACTAGTCTTGGGACAAGACGAGCGTCGATAAAACACCTGGCAAAAGGGAGGCCGAGGCTGGCCAGAGCAGTAGTTTGACAAAGTGGGAGTGGCGATTTGAGAAAACACCATAGCAAAAAAAAACAAAAAAATTGGTTCGGAATTAAACCCTATAGGATAATGCCAAATAAAGGTACCGTATAAAGTAACAATGGAGCCAAAGATTAGTCTCCACCAAAGAACTTGACTCACTCTTTTAGTATGGTTCCATTCCAAGATTGTGTGGGGATCTCATATGTAGATAAATATTTTTCAACAGTTTGAAAGTTTTTTGTTTTTGTTTTTGGTGTACTACCATTTAATTATACATTTCAACTGAAGTTGAATC
This sequence comes from Camelina sativa, assembly GCF_000633955.1. Lineage (NCBI taxonomy): Eukaryota > Viridiplantae > Streptophyta > Magnoliopsida > Brassicales > Brassicaceae > Camelina > Camelina sativa. Next base: position 2,617,969 of record NC_025686.1, read on the forward strand.
CGCTAGAAAGGATTTAGGACTTGGTTCTCTCACAACAGAGAGACCAGAGATCATCACCTTGGAGGTTGTTGTGTCTGCTCATCATCCTTCTGCCCAGTATGTCTCCAGAATCTGCATAGCCTTAATGTAGATCACATTGTTTCCGTGATGTCGTCGCAGGTTCTTAATCTTTTCTAGCCCTTCCGCATCTTCGATCTGCTGAGAGTAATAGTTCACGCCTCCTATGTTCCTCTCTGCCTCTCCGGCCATCAAAATGTATTCCAGTCCAAACAGACACTTAAAGATGACTATTGGTTCTGGACATACCAGGTGATCACATAAAGGCTTTATGCAACCCTGCTCCACCAAGTATCTAAAACACATCAATAGAAACTGTGACTTGTGATGATCAATAATAAGAGCATGTTAAAAAAGTGAAAGAAGAAGACATGGACGTACCTGATTTGATCATGAGAACCACCTAAGGCTGCATTTGAAATTGCCCTTACAGCTTTTTCCTTTATGTCAAATTCAGCATTTTGAGCCAAATTGACCAACTTTGGAATCAGGTTTGCATCAATAACTGCCTGTTATTAGGGTAAAGAGAGACACATAGAAAACAATTAAATTAGTGAGTGATAGCAACAAAAGGGTACGTAAATTTGTTTTTATGTTATCTGCAACATTCACAATCACAAGACTTTTCACCTGAATTTGTTCTTCAGTGCCTTCAGTGATGTTTGAAATCGCCCAGCAAGCGTCCCTCTTTATGTTATTCCAACTTATAGCATAGTCTTGAGTAAGCAGGTTGGCAAGAAGAGGTAAAACACCACACTCTATCACAACCTGAGAAAAAAATAAAATGTTCAAAGAGCCTTTTGGTTACAAAATCCAATCGTAACATTGTACACACACAGCAATATATAACAAATGCAAGCAGCCAAGCACTGCATCCTCTCAACTAATAATATCCGGTATATGTAGTAATATATTTGATCATTCAAGATACATTAAACGATAACTCAACAAGAAGAAGTGCTTTTAAAGGTAACATACTTTTTTCTGCTGATTAACTCCATTAGTTAGATAGATAATGGTACTTAATGCACAATCAATCACAGATAGAGAATCGTATCTGCAAAAGGAAAAAAAAAATTGTCAGCCTTTATTATCTTAACATAAGGCTTTAAATCTTTGTTTTGGGAGTAAGTACTAACCCGAGAAGTTGAACTAGTCTTGGGACAAGACCAGCATCGATAAAATTCTGGATATTTTCTTTTGGACCATGAAATAGAAAAAAAAGTGTCCAACAAGCAGCTGTCAGGAATTGTTCATCATTTATGTGAAGAACTCTCTGAAGTGCAGAGAGTGCAGGTTCCATCTGTTAATCATGTTTCCATGTGTGTTATTAATGTATACAAACTGAGGAAACAAAAGCCTGGAGAGAGAGAGAGAGAGAGAGAAGCTAGAAGACCTAGCAAAAGGGAGGCGGAGGCTGGCCAAAGCACAAGTCTGACAAAACATAAGAGGCGGTTCTAAGCATCCAAATGTCAGTATTCTCATGCAGCTGAGCCAAGAGAGGACTCAATGCACCACACCGTAGAACATAGTCACGGGATTCTACTGAAGCACGAGCAGCATTACCTAGTGCCAATGTAGCCTGCAGATTATGGTAAATAACATAAAAAATTTCAACTCATATCTCTCGCATTAATTTGTATCTAAAAGAAGTAAAATACCTCCATATGGAGAAGAAAGCTATCAGTAGCAGCATCATCACTAGCAAGAAGATGGACAAAGATTTGAATAGCACCGTGGTCAATTAGCACGTTGGCGTTCTCATCTTCAGAAATGATTCTTAGAACGGTAGCAGCATCCAACTAACGACGATCATCGAATATCAGAATTAGTGAACAAATTAAATAACCAAAAATCAATTGATGAGCAACTTTTATCTTCAAACCTGAAGCTCGATGTTATCGTCCTGCTTAAGAAACTCAACGAAACGAGGCACAACTCCAGACTCTATTATCTTATCAATTGGAGGGTTTTTCTCTGGGAATATATAAGAAGAAGAAGAAGAAACTTAAAAGAAACATTCAGATATGGAGATCAAGAAAAGTAAACAGATTTTGTACCATGTTCAAGAAACTTTCTGAACTTGGAAGCGTATTCAGACCGTATTGAAGGATCATCTGACAGAACACCATCAATCATCTCTTTGTCCACCTACAGGAATTATAACAATCAAAACCCAAACCAGAGATTGATTTGATCACTTGTGATACGAACCTGAGAAACCGGTTTGGGGTTTAGACGAACCTCTTCCTTAACTTCGGGGTTCAGCGACATGGCTTTCTCTCTTCTTTGACCTCTCTTCCAAGCGATACACAAGACTTGAAAGAGAAACCCTAGAAATCTCTCTTATCTTCTTTGACCACCTCTTTTTGATGATCGTTATGAGAAACCGGTCTGGTTTGATTTAGTTTCAATTAAGGGAACCCTTCAATTAATATAATTGAATACCGGTTTGGTTTTGGTTTGATTTAATTAATACAATAAAAGTAGAGGAGTTTGTGTTTGACACATCAGCTTGAACTTTCTGGTGTTGACACACCAATTAAAACAGTTAACCAATCAAAATATAATGATTAATACAAATCATCATGTACTACCAATAGAAATTGAATTAGCAATAGAGTCATGTACAGTAAAACCTCTATAAATTAACAAGATCGGGATCACAATATTTTGTTAATTTATAGATGTTTCAATTTATCAATAAATTAATAAAATAAGATATTAAAAATAAAAGATATTTATAAAAATATTAATTCATAATTATTAATTTATGAAAAGATTTTTTCATTTTCACAATTTTGAATATTCTATTAAAAATAAGATACTTTTGTTATAATTCATACTTTTATAGAATTTTCGTAATTTATAATTTCGGCTATCGTTATATAATGGTTATCAATAGTTTACTATATTATCCAACTGAATATGATAAATATTTAGAAGTTCAGAATTTTTAAAAATTGTTGTTATTATATATCTTTCATGATGAAGTCCAAGAAGATATTGCAGTATTTTTAAAACCAATCACACTTAAAAAAGCAACTATGGTGTAGGACGCTCCATAATTTTTGGATGCAATTTGAGAAAATAACACAAAATTTTTTTGATGCATTATGAAAGATTATTGATGAACTACGATAAGAATACAAATTCAAAAATAGACAAACAATAATCTATACTATTAATTGGGGAGTACAAAAAGAAAGAAAAAAAAAATCTATATCATATATCCATGTTGCCAAACAGATCCAATTGTCTGCATAATTACAAAAAAAAAAAAAACATCTATATCCCATATATTTAATACTTTCTAAAACAACTAAGTCAAAAGAATAAAGATAATATATCATATAAATTAAATCTATTAACAAATTTATTGACTTTTACCTAAATTCTATATATCATTAACTATAAAAATAATCGTACTTAATATATTTCCATAATAAAATCATGTACTTATAGGTGTGGAGAAATTAATTGAAACTGAAAAATTAATATAGTGCTTAAAAATCGTGATATTAGAAAACATTCAGCCATAATTTTAGGAAAATCATAATTAATCTAACTTAAGCGTAACAAGATAATAATGACTATAAAAGTAAAGTACTATTAGAACAACACACAATACTTCTTCACACAAAAAAAAAAACACACAATACTTCTTCCAAAGAAAAGCAGACCTAGATATAAAACTGAAAGTGCTGGAAAAAAGTCAATTTCAAGATTAAAATATTTTTCATACCTCCAAGTCATATACTGCAGTATTTGGAGTGAAACTGCAAATGTTTTGGGAATATAAACTGTAAGTTTTTCAAATAAACTTTTAAACAAATAGTATATTTGTAAACTTTTAAAAACAAATGTCTAGCATAATTCTTATTCATCTTTTCTTCTTACATACAGTATATATTTAGCGGCTTCTGTTTTTATTTATTTAGATTCAATATTATTAATGGAGAAGGTGTTCTCAAGTTTTATCTGACCGAATAAGTTTTAAGTTTAAACAAAGGTAAGCTTATTCTAACCTTATTAACATAATTTTTGTGGAGTGTAAATCAATATATCAAATTATATTAAGTCAGTGGAATGTCAGGTACTCAGAGATGAAGATATTATCAAGAGCAATTGATAAGTTTGTAATCAACATTCTCAAATCCAAGATCTCCAAAGGATCAACAAGTGGTAAGGATCACAATGGAACGAAACACAAATTACGTCCACCTTTCTATATTTTTGGTTGTCTCAAACGGATTTCAATAGTTTTTAACAGGTTTTATCCAGTTTGAAGTTCACAAAATTAATAGAAATCTTAGACCATTAATCCGGTTCGACCGCTGGATTGTTTTGAATTTTGAACACTGGTGAAAGCATTAATATTTCAAATATTTAAACATTAACAAATCAAAATGAAACAAAACTAAAAACTCAATTGTTATGAGTCCGGCTTATAAATACTACAAGGGGATAACCCGTGCTACAGCACGGGATTAAATTTTTTTTAACCTTTTTCTTATCTGAGTTAGGTAATCTATCTTATTATCGAAGTTAAAATAAAAACGTAATCGGTAATAAACTAATTCAGTCGCTTTATATAATCTCATACTTTGCATAATATAGCTGCTTACAAAATCAGACAGACAAAGAGTATATTGAATAGTAGATATGTTAGAGGGTATATATTGGACAATATCGGATAGTAGGTTCGTAATGGATTACGCAGAAAGCAATATCGGACTATAGTTTTGTTGGTTTGTGTTTTAAGATTCTAAACAATAATAATAATTTGTGTTTATGAATGTTTAATATCCAAAGTAAACAATAATAAAATAAAATAAAAATAATAGTAAGAGTAGAAATGACTCATATAGTCATGAAAGTACCATATTCCGTCATTAACCCATTCAACCATGTGTTGTATTTTCTCTGTAGGGCAAATTAGAATAAATATAGAGTTAGTAACATATATATTAATAAAACGAAATTATAATATACCTAGAATTTAGGGAGTAAGTACCATTCCATTTCCTAGTGAAGATTTTGGAAAACTTCTTTAAAAACAACATTGGTGGTCTTTGTTTGAGGTTTTCCCTCAGCATCTGTTATCAACATCTTCAATCCAGACTTTGATTTAACTCTTGACATTGCTACATATAACTGACCATGGGAGAAAACGGGTCTAGGCAAGTATATACCAACATTTTCCAGAGATTGACCTTGACTCTTATTGATAGTCATTGCAAAAGCAACTGACACTGGGAACTGTCTTCGGCGCATTTTGAAAGGCAACCTAGTATCTGATGGTGATATCAACATCCTAGGGATGAGAACTATCTTACCAACTCGCGTACCAGTTAAAATCCGAGCTTGCAAAACATGGTCCGCCATTTGGGTGATCTGCAGTCTTGTACCATTCATTAAACCACCATGCGGATCAATATTTCTCATTAACATAATTGGACAACCTATTTTCAAACGAAGCCTATGATAAGGTATACCCGAAACCTTAATGGTATTTAGAAAATCTGGTGAGTAAACTTTATTTTTCAGAGCACGTTTATCTTGAGGGTCAATTGAATCAGAACTTAGATAAATTCTTTCTTCAGCTGTAAAAATAAGAAAAAACAAAATCTAAATAAAATAATTTGATGAATTAAGTGTGTATGATTACTAACAATAACTAAAGGACGAATAAAGATGAACTAACCGTTTAGACTTGATAACATGACATCATTGATAGAATTGACATCTTCATTCGTAGGGCAAAGAATAGCTCGTTCTTGGAAAAATTTAGGATCTTTTTGAGTGGCAAAGTTCTTTCCGTAAACAGCTTCAATGATTGACTCTAACGGAGAGGAACCCTCTGGAATAAGTAACTCTTGTGGGATATCTATTTCACACACACCATCATTAGGCTCATTAATTTTTCCTTCTCCAACTGCGAGTATCCATTTAGAAAACTCTTCTATCTCGCTGGCCTCTTGTTTACCAATGTCTTGAAGCAACCTCATATTCTTTGTCAATCTTAAAACTTTGCACTGATTCCATAAGTATGAAGAGTTTAATGATGCATTGACAATCGCTTCCCTTCCTGCGCCAACAATAACGGGAAGAATTTGTCTGAAATCACCTCCAAAAAGGACAACTTTTCCTCCGAACAATTTGTCTTCTTTACTCCTCATAATATCTTTCAAGCTTCTGTCTAATGTCTCAAAGCAGTATTTACTCATCATTGGAGCTTCATCCCATATGATTAACTTTGCTTCTTTAACCAACGCACCAAGTTCTGAGCTCCTTGACATGTTGCAAGTAGAAGTTTCATTTGGATTTAAAGGAAGGGCAAACCTAGAGTGAGCTGTTCTTCCTCCTTCCAGTAGTAGAGAGGCAATACCGCTAGATGCCGAATTGAGAACAATATGACCGTTTGATCTTATTGCTGCAGACAATGCTTTCCACAAAAATGTTTTCCCTGTTCCTCCAAATCTATATAAAAAAAATACACCACATTTGTCATTGATTACAGCTTCCATTATCTCATCATAGATCTTCTTCTGTTCTTCTGTTAGCATCTTTTTCCAACCATCATGTTTCTTTGCTAAATCCTCACGGTTGTAGTTGAGTTCATCCAGTATCAACTGATTAGGCAATGTTACATCTTCAAGAGATATGTGTGGCATAAGCTTGTATTTTTGCAATGAACATCCATTTCTTTTCATTAGCTTCTGTAACTCTCTTAGTAGCAATTTCTTTTTTTCCGTGTCTGACAAACAAAAGTCTAACGAAAACAATATTTACTCATATGGTTAGAGAAATGAAAATAAGCTATCATATATTTAATAAATAATATATAGTCAAATTATTGGTGGATATAGAAGTAAAAATATACCTGGACGTTGTCTCCTCTGTTTTTCTTTTCTCTCAATATCTTCTGAAAGGATTTTCCATGTTTCTTCCCATACAGTTTTAGGAGAAGTTAAACTTTCAGATATAAGCATTATCACAAAAAGTCTACGACAAAACTTTGATGAACACCAAAAATTAGCTTCCTTTATGCCTTCAATATACTCTTTGTCATCATCTAGCAAACCTAGAGCGAAGCATGCCTCTTTATAGGTTTTATAAAGAACACCTTTGACAGTTTTAATGTCGTTGAAACTGGTAGGACCTTTTTTGCTGTTTATGAGAATTCGAAGATGGTATGAATCTTCTAAATTATGTGGCACATAATTGATTCGCCCAATAGAGAAACCAGTTCTACCTCTCGGACGAAACTCTTTCTCCTTTTTATCATAGATGTATTTATTTGGAATCTGTTCATATGTAAGCTTTCTTGCTTCCTCATCCCTTAGACACAACTCAAACCAAGCGGTAAACATCGTGTGATCAAGAGTTGGGCGATTTAATACGGTAGTTGGCTTGTCGCCATCTTTGTAGAAAACAGGTTGCTTTCCTTCCTCATGAAATGTAAGTTTGACAACAGGTGTTGTTCTATAGTGTATAGGATACTGATTCGTCCTCCAGAAAGCTTCACATGCGGAAACATATCTGCAAAATGGAAAAATTTCATATCATTCAATTCATTTGACGGGGTATCATCTTATAGAACTATTTAAACATGTTTTAGATAGATAAACCTGCAGTCAAAGAAATCTTGAACATCATCCTTTTTTTTGGATGAGTTAATATTGACACCGTCGGAGGTATACTCTGTTTCATCCTCTTCTTGACCTGCCTCAACAGATACAGTAACACGATCTTGACCTTTGTGCACATACTTAAATAAGTACTTGACCGATCCAGTTTGGTTACACCATTCCACGTTAATGTGAGCTCGGTACTTTAGAGAAAGTTTTCTGTTGTATGGGACGACATATGTATTGTCGCACTTGAAACCATTCTTCTCTATAAAACGACCATCATCCCTCCTCCTATAAATTGGATATCCATCTCTGTCTAAGTTTGTTGTATCAACAAACTCCTTAGGATAGAACTTTGAACATTTTCCTCCAACCATACACGGAGAGTTCATATTCGCACTTCCACAGGGACCATGAATCATACATTCTTTGACAACTTCGTAGAGTTCTGGATCTTCATCTTTATCTGGAATTTCAGCAGAAATTATCTTGTCAATATGATCGGCTGTTGGGAACTTATGTTTTTTATCCATCCAAACAATAATATGAGCATGAGGAAGACCTCTTTTCTGAAACTCAATCTGATAAATAGCTGCAAAACAGATTATGTTTATAAATTTAATCATTTTCAATTAAAAATGATTTAATATTTTAAAATTCAAGATTTTAGTGGAAGAGATTTACCTGAAACTGTTTTCCCCAATATATGTTTCTTAGTTAAATCATCCATAAACTTCTCTAGTTTCAGCTTAAAAATTCTGCAAATGATGTCCGGTCGATCATCAGCTTTCAAATTCCTCTGATTGACGAATCTTGTGATTTCTGGCCACTTAGCATTGCAAGTGAAGGTTATAAAAAGGTCTGGGAAACCGAAATGTTTACATGTAGCCATAGCATCCAAATAATTTTGCCTCATATAACTTGGTCCACCGGTGAAAGAAGGTGGAATAACAACTCTGTTACCACGATTTGTGAGATCATCTTCTCCTTCATCCGCTGCGAGCTGAATCTCCTCTATGTTTGAACTCCTTAATTTCTTCTGGTTTTTTTTTAGGTACCGGAGACGATTAGACTCAATCATAGTATACGTATCAACCAAGAACTGCTGAAATAAACGCTTAGACCGGAATAATATATGTTTCTCATCTTTCCTCTCGTGTAGCCTATACGCGTACCACTGCCTCATACTTATATCCTTTCGCTTCTTCTTCTTTGATCCTTTTTTAACCCTCTTTTTCAAACCCAATGTGTATCCATCTTCACCGAGTGGAAATAAAAGAGGATATTGCAAAGCAAGATAAGATATATGACACTCATGAATCCTTTTCAACTTACCAGATTGCATTTCAACCACTATATCACGCTTATTCATTTCGGTATGGAAATCTCCAGGTATCAATGCAGCAACTTCAGAAGCAGTAGGCAAATTATATTTGGTGCCATCTTTCTCACGTGTAGAGACGATTCGCATATGGAAATTTGCTTTTTCTTTTTCCAAAGCAAACCTATCTCTTGCATAACGAAAATGCTGTACGTAAGGATTTATTTCATTCAACATCTTCTGCAGTTTTTCAACAATTTCCTTTTTGAACTTTCTCTTTTCAGATGGATTCTCATCATCTTTACCTTTACTGAAAATAGAATTAGTATTAGAAAGGATCAAATATAGTAAATTAATTAAAAGAAAAACTATATTACCAATAATATTTTGGATATAGAATTACCTCATTATATTCATTCGGTTTGCTACTTCATTTTCAGTATCAACAATATATAACTGTTGAAACTTTGGATAGTCGCCAGGTTTTGGTTTCAAAGAACCCATTAGATGATAATTTTCGCCTTGCAGAGCAAACATAGAAGGACCTCGACCTTTCTTTACTGAACGATCAACTTTACCTCCTATAGAGGTAAATGAGAATATCATGTTATAAGCTCTGATATTTTCTCGGAAATGTTTGGCTAAGTCATCATCAGATGTTAATAACCACAAAAGCAAAGCTGGAGATTCTTTAAACGTAGGTAGTTGAATTTGTCCATGCATGCAGCATCCACTGTATATTGGTGTTTTTGTATTCTTCCTCCGATTTAATCTTTCACCATACCAGAAAATAGCACCACAATCCTTACATGTGTGGACAGGATCACCGTCATCTTCATAAGCTGAATTTATAAAAAAACAGTTTATTAATTATGTTTGAAAATCAGTATCCGATATATATATAAAAAAAAAAGAAAATTCTGATAACTATACCGTCTTTTGTGTTTTTCGTCTTCTGTTTCTCCTTCAAATTGATATTGTCCTTCACAGTTGAATTAGGTTTACCAAACACCTTTTGAATAGCCTCATCAAAAAGGTTTAGGAAATCATAACGACATTTAGCCTCTTTATGTTTATCTTCAATGGTTTGTGTAATCGGCTCTGAATCAGAGTCAGACTCAATAGCATCAGATGGGTCATGAGGTTCATCTTCTTGACTACTACAATCAAAGACTTGTTGTTCATATTCAGCTTCTGAATCATCTGTTATACAACATTAATTAGATATATATAATGAATTCAATAACTATTGAGTGAAAATTAGTAGAGACAATCCTGTACTATACCACTTTCAAAATCCTCAAGTTCCGAGTTCTCTTCTTGATCAGATGTGTTGTCTAAATCTCTGAATTTACTGATAGTATTGTTATCCACAGAAGGATAAGTTGAAGAAACAATTACTTTGCCTGCTTTTAAAAATAGGGGTTAGTAAAATAAACTCTTTTTCAAGATTTTGAGTAGAATAGATTACTATAATCACCCTAAATAATTTGTAAAAAAATTGTTTACCGAATCTAGTTTGTTGTTTTTTACTGATGTCGTGGCTTGGATCTATGATACTTGGTAGCAACGAATGAGTTGTATTTTGAGTATAGACATCCAAGGTAACTCCTTTATTCATATTGCCTGCTTGATTAGTATTTACAGAATCTCTGCTTGGAGTGTCAATGATTTCAGAGAAATTTGATCCATTTCCTGTATATATATTTTGCATAGGATAAGAATGTGTATTAGAACTAAATTATAAAGTATTCAGTGAATAACAAAAATATTATATGATTATACGTAAATATAACCTTTTGAATATGGACTAATCCTTGCTTCATTCGTAAGAGACGACAAACGCCGGATTGGAGAAATGCATACATTAGGTGTGCACGGGGTATCTACAAAATAAATATTGGTAGGAGGTGCATATCCAGAACCTTAGCAACATAAGAAATAATATGGATTAATGGAGTTAAATAATTATCTCTAATCTATAATTAAGAGGTACATACCTTGGAGGATTTTTCTTGAAGCCGATGGTGTTAGTTTATTGATTCTGATATCATTTTCATATGGTAACATCCTTTGTGATCGGTCTAAAGGAAAAGTAACACTTGTATTACTGTAACATTTTTTTGTTAAATCTTTAAACAGACGAACGTATACAGAACTGATAGGGACTGTATTATAAGATCCAATATTTTTAGGAGATGGATGAACAGGACCTGACAAACAATAAAAAAATGATTTGAATTTATGTTATTAGATTATTATGTACAATCTATATTATATATAGTAAAGAGTTACATACCATGGAGTTCTTTTCTTGAAGTGGATGATGTTAAAGGAATTTTTGTCCCATTTTTTTCATGTGCTGACCTTCTCTGTGGCTGTTGTGTAGATTTGCTAACACTTTTATTATTTTCAGTGGTATTTGTAATATCCTTCAACACTGCACGAAATGCAGATTTAATAGGGACTGTATTTTTAGATCCAATAAATGGTTGTGGTGGATTCTCCTTTTCAGAAGATGGAGTTATCCGAAATTTCTTCTCTAAGTTTGGAAATTGTGGAGATTTAGGAGTTTTGTTCTCACATTCATCTTTCCTGCGTTTCATAGTCACTGATTTAACAGTATGTTTAGAGAAACTGCGGATAGTTGAAACTATAATCAGCCCAAAAGTAAGAATGAGAGGAAGAAAGATAATTTTGTTAGTTGTTGTGATTGCGTTTAATTACAATAGTAATTAAAAAGATATTTATTCCTAATTTAGTTTCTTTGATATAATTCCCCTATAATTTGGTTCATTAGTTGATTTTATAATCAATAGTGGAAAGTAATAAGTATAATGCATATATGCGTTTCTCCAAAGGATCAACAAGTGGTAAGGATCACAATGGAACGAAACACAAATTACGTCCACCTTTCTATATTTTTGGTTGTCTCAAACGGATTTCAATAGTTTTTAACAGGTTTTATCCAGTTTGAAGTTCACAAAATTAATAGAAATCTTACAGACCATTAATCCGGTTCGACCGCTGGATTGTTTTGAATTTTGAACACTGGTGAAAGCATTAATATTTCAAATATTTAAACATTAACAAATCAAAATGAAACAAAACTAAAAACTCAATTGTTATGAGTCCGGCTTATAAATACTATATTAGATAAATTTGTATGAGTCCGGCTTATAATACCAAAATTTCTAAAATATTTGATATTATTGTATATCCAAATCAACAAAAACCAAATGAAACCGAACCAAAACAAAACATTTAAATGAATGCTCCAGCCTAATTTTGTCTACGTCACGGCGTTCAGATACTGTTAGAGTTCGGATAAGATATTTCGGATTTTTGGGTTTTTAGGTTTAGAGGTATAGGATCCGTTCGGGATTTTCTAGACTTTGGGTTTGGATCTGGTATATTTGGGTACCCATTTGGATTCCGGTTCAGATCGGGTTTGGATTCGAGTTTTCGTATTTAGAGATTTGGAAACCATTCGAATATTCTAAAATTTTAGATACAGGTTCGGATCAGATTTGTAGGATAGGATTTTCGGATCCAGGTATTTTCCCAGGCCTAATTTTGACTCTAAATTCGAGTATTTTGTTTTTTTAAAAGATAATCGTAACTAATCGAAAAGCGAGTTACGGTCCGAACAAAAATTGATATTATAATGATGTCTTTAATTCAAGTATGTGGAACTATTTACTCCCTGTAAATCTCGCGGAACAGGTTTTTATAGGGTCAAAAGATTTTAAACCCGAGCGGTATAACATGTTGGGGTTTATTCCTTTGATATCTCTATTTGGGTTATTTGGATTCACGATGTTTTAATTCATTTTCACGATTTTTTATCCTGTTTGATAGTTTATAAGTATGATAGAATGGTCAATCTGGTTCACAACTCATCCGGATTCATCATTATGTCAGTCCAAGTTCCATGTGAAATCAGTCTTATTTCAAACATTCACAAACTAGATTGAAATCAAACCAATACAAATTTGGATTATAAATACTATACTAAATTTAGTGTATGAAGCTACTACAAGAATCATGTGTTATAAATCAAAACACTTAAGTGCAGATCCAAAATCTTGAAAAAAAAATATTTAGAAAAATAATCTCGCACGTATGTGCGGGTCGATCCCTAGTAGAGCTATATTTCATTAAATTTTCTTAGATATATATATATATATATATATATATATATATATATATATATATATATATATATATATCTTATTATATAAAGTTTGATGATAAAATTACTAATTAACAAGATCGTGACATGTGTCAATTATATCATTCAGATGTTGACACATGTCAATTCGTTATTAAAATTTTAAAAAATAAAAATGTAATAATAAAAAACCTTACCTAAAAAGGTTTTGTATAAAAATAAATAGATAAAATAAGACCTAATTTTATTTAGAATCTAATTATAAGATAAAATATATAGATATATACCATAAAATTCAAAATTATAATATTGTTTACTTATTTTAACTTTTAGTTGCTATATTACAAGAAAAATATTACTTTTTATATAAGATAAAAAATGATTGTGAAAATTATACAATTAGTTACTGTTTCTAAAAAAATGTAAATACCCACCTTTACATAAAGAAAAAGATTGTTGAAGTAAAAAAAAAATTTAGATCGTCTCATATTTTTTTCACTAATCAAATAATTAATTCAAAAGACTGCTATTGTAATATATATGATAGGAATATGTAAAATTAAACGTATGCGTTTTTGTAACTATAAAAATGTTAAAGTGAAGAGACATATAATAGGTTATTTAATGTGTTCATAAAGGCAATTTGTTGGTAGTAATTAAGACTAAAGAGTATATTTTAACAATAAAATATATTTGGGTGAACAAATAAACTTTTAGTGGTAATGTAGACAGTACATTTGTAAATGGATAAACATTAGTGTATTATAGCAAAAAAAAACAATTATTTTCTATAACTAAAAGTTTATCTCTTTACTTTTATACATTGTTTTTACTTATAAAAAGTATTAAATATATATTCTTTGTTAACTTTAATTTAATTTAAATACTTTTGAACTCATCTACAACTATTTTCTTTAACTAAAAGTGTATCTATTTTTTTATTTCAACCAAACAATAAATTAAAAGGAATTTCCTCGGTTAGTTGCCCAAGCCAGAGGGAAGAGGTTTACAAAATAAACTTCAAAGATAAGATAATGCGAAGCACGAACAAAGACAATCCGCCTTCGAATTTGTCGCATGTGGGATCCAAGAGATGGAGAATAGTGGGATAGACTCCAGCAAATTAAACTCATCAAACAAGTTGGAGAAGGATGGTCAATATTCAGGGGAATGCACCAAAGTGAGTAACTCAGCATGTATCCGCTCCATGGCTCACAACAACGCTTCTAACTCTGAATGCAAGGGGAGGGGCTCCGTCTTAGACACTTGGCCCACAACAACAAGGTTCGCTCCTCACCAATGCAACACCACCAGCCCAATCCTGAATACACATTGGTTGCTTTCCAAGAACCATCAATCTGATAACAAGGTGAAGAAACCTAGACATCCGAGGACGGAGATGGAGCCGAGATGACTGTCGTAAAAGAGAGCGCCTCTTTCCAGGCTAGCTTATCGCCCAAAGCCTGAGCAATTATATCATTCGTCTCGATTTCTAAACCTTGAAAAACTTTTTTATTTATGGTCTTCCAGATTGCCCATAAAATTTATGGTCATTGATGAAGTTTATCAGGATCATCGATCATCCTGTTGAGAGACATCCCTCTAGAAAAGAAAATACAAATTCGAGTACACCGACTCATATGGAAAACCCTCTGATTAGACCGGAGTCAGTGATAAATCCTAAACTTCACACGAGTGAGGGCATTCAAAAAAAATATGATTAATAGTATCAACCGCAAAGCCGCACCTTTAACACCAAATATCACATTAGACACCTCAGTGTATCTATTTACTTTTATAGATAGTTTTTACTTATTAAAAATATTTACTTTATATTCTTTGTTAAATTTAATTTTATTTTAAAAACTCTAAATCCGTCTGATGGGCGGATCCTAATCTAGTGTCTTAAATATAAATAGTTATTAGTATCTTTTTGTTTGTTTGACATCTATCTTTTTGTTATGCAATGAATTTTTCTACTAGTAAATTACTTATCTTTTATCAAAATTACATATTGTATGAAATAGATTTTTTTAGTTATTTTAAGACCGAGGCCACATTGTTAAAATTTGCCATAAGTCTCTAAGTCCGTAGGCATGCAAATCAAACGGCTGTGGGAACTAACTACGTTTCCTTGGTATCCTTAACTGCGAGATTTACAAATTCAAATAGAGAAAGACGTTTCATGCACTCTGAATATATCCTCCATGTGAAATGCTCAGCGGAGACATTTTATTTAGATGGGTCCTTTTCTCATCTTTCTATCGTCCAAAATCCAAATGGTTAAATATCATACATTTTCGTCAAAACAACTTAATTCATAGCAGGAATAGGGGAATCGGTTGATTTTCCGAAAGAACAATTAATAAATTATCCCCTATATAATAAAACGGAAGTACACAACATTATTTTGTAGACAATCACATAAATTATATTTTATATAATTAAAACTTAATCTATAACCTACTACACAACATTACTTTTAAAAACAATCACATAAATTATATTTTATATAAAAATTACAATATAAATAAAATTAATTTCAACTCTTGTTCTAGCACGGATCTTAATCTAGTTATATGATATTTATAGTAACTTATCGGCTACGGAGAAGAATAATACTCTAAACCATCAAAATTGTCCACATCCCATTCTGGTGCCTTCAAGTAATCTATTCTAGCCTTAGGCTCCTCCTCTAATTTGGCTCTCCCATCATCAACGCCTTCTTCTTCTTCATCGCTCTCTTCCTCCTCCTCCTCCTCCTCCTCCTCGAACTCGGCCTTACGCTTTCTCGCGTCACTCTTGAACTCCACCGATGAATGGTCCAAATTCGTCGCTTCCATGGAATCTTCTATCGTCGTCTCGACTCCGCATTGATTGAGAATCATGTTGATCGAGTAAATCCCTAGATCCCTCTCTGCTCCCAGCCAATTGCGAATGTGAAATTCCCAAAATCTTTTTTCAAGAAAACAAAACAAAAATGTTCCCAAAGTTTAGGGAATTTATATTAGAGATCCTTTATATAGATATAGTTTTCCTCAACAAAATATGAACATTAATTTTTAATCCCAAATAATGTTAATTTTCCAAATTTATAGTAATGTTGGTTGTACATTTATTTTTCTTTCTTAATTAAGATTAAAAATATTTTTAATTCTAAACAAGTAATTTACAACACCAAAACGAAAGAATTCGACTTACCTCAACACCTTACAAAAATCAAACCAATTGAAGTGCACATCTGCACTCGTTAAAACATGTATTTTTATCAAACTATAAATTAAATTGGTTTTTAACAATTTTGTTAATAGTTGATATATCAAATATTAACTTCTAAATGATAACCTAAATATACATAATCTCACTATAAATACAATGGTTTCCTAACCATTGAAATATCTCACACTAAAATTTAACAAGCAACCTCTCCTCTTTTGACGACAAACCAAAATAAAGAAAAACTCATCCTCTTACAAAACTACTATCCAATATTGCGATGTGTTTATCCTCTTACAAAACTACTATCCGATATTGCGGAGTGTCTATTTTCTTACAAAACTACTATCCAACATTGCAGTGTGTCTGTTTTCGTGAAAAGCTACATTTTACAAACTTCTTACTCTATTAGGATTTCCAATTTACTGTATAACCCCAAATATACAAATAAATACTATATAAACAAAGAACATAAGTCAAAATAAAAAACTATATTACAAAAATACAAATTACAAAAAAAGTAACTAACAACATATATAATCTCGTGCTGTAGCACAAGGTATCACCTAGTTACTATTTCAAAATCGATACAAACACAAACAAAAAATACAAAAACAAAAAGTTAAAATTGAACAAGACACAAATCACATCCAATCCAAGCACTCACTCATGGGCCTAACAAAACTAAAATTACAGCTAATTTCAAAAAAGAATCGATTAATTAATTTGAGAATCAAAGGAACACAACACATTATAATTTTTAAAAATAGCACTCCAATTAATAGTTACGTTGAACGAAATCAACAGGGGAGAACCAATTACCCCCTAGGGATGCAAGGCAAAGACGAAATCACCCAAACACGCGAAAAAACTTGAAGTATTCTGCATCGACATAATGGATGATTGAAAACATAGTAGGAGCATCAAAATATGAGCTTCAAACCTCCTATTGTCCTGTAGATCGAAAGATTGGTTATCTACTATCCGTTCAAGAGGAGATCTACGACAAAGAAGAAGACACCCAGTTACAAGACAAGTGCTACTTTCAAACAAGACTAATCCATGACCCAATAGACCACCACAATTTAAGGGTTACTGGGAATATGGGGATGTAACACAAAATTAACACAATAAAATCCCAAATCTAAGTAATTTTTTTTTAAAAAATGTATGACTCACTAACTATGTAACACAATCACTAAAGCATTCAAAAACAATCCAACAAAAAGCATGACGAAAAAATAAAATTAGCACCAATTACAACTAGAGCCACACATCAACTTATACTATACAATCTAAACTTCTCAAATAAAAATAAAACTAAAACACAACCAATTTTGTAAACAA
The DNA here is from genome assembly GCF_000633955.1 of Camelina sativa. Taxonomy (NCBI): domain Eukaryota; kingdom Viridiplantae; phylum Streptophyta; class Magnoliopsida; order Brassicales; family Brassicaceae; genus Camelina; species Camelina sativa. Next base: position 2,635,721 of record NC_025686.1, read on the forward strand.
ACACAACGGGATAAAAAAAATTAGAAAACAAAAAGTTCACTAGATTATACATAATGCAAAAACCAAAAAAGAACCACAAAATCAAAAATAAATAACAAAAAATACAAACCAATGAACCACAAAACCAGACGCAAAGAGAAATTTACATAACCAATAAATAATTTACAAAAAAATCCAAAACACATCCTAATTAAACTCCCGCACGTAGCGCATGCTAGTCTGTTTATAAAAACTTTTATACTTTTTAACAACTCTAACCAAAAATTAAAGCAAACATGACTAGATATCTGTTTTTAAAATTTACTATTCCAGAAAGAAAATATTAAAATTTACTCATATTTTCTGCAAAACCCCTTATTCTAAAATCTAAACCATATTTACAACACCAAAACGAAAGAATTCGACTTACCTCAACATCTTACAAAAATCAAACCAATTGAAGTGCACATCTGCACTCTCGATTCGTCACTCGATTATGGCGACTTGATAAGTAAATGTCATTTGTCTTGGAATATAGTTCCGCCCCTCACCCTCGTTTCACCATGTCTTTATCGTCCATCAAGCCTACTTCAGTTTCTGTTTCACTATTCGTTCAACATCTTGAGATTTATGAGGTTTTAGAATTTCATGACTTGAGAAACACGATTTTTATATTTCATGACTTGAGAAACACGATTTTTAAACAAAAAAGTTTGTTTTTTTTTTTGTGTTTAAAACTAACGCTTAGTCGTTTTTTGTTTCAATTAAAACAAACTAAGTAAAAAAAGGCAGATTGAATATGCAAATTCTAAAATAGCTCGTTGTTTGGTTCAGTAAATAGGCTGATGGAAAGCTTCCAACGTATCATACGGTTTGCATTTGGTTAAGTCGAACAAAAAAATGCCGGAAATTGAACCCACAGATTCAAACAATATAGTTTACATTGTACATTTTCCTATAGAATCATCTCTTGTCTAAAGATGAGAATATAAAATCTTCAGATTCAACCACACATTATGACATACATATACCTAATCACGTTTGAGCATGGACACAGCAAATCTGAACTGGCTAAGAGCAACCCCTACCTTAAACAAGTTTGGTTTCAAGGCTTTGGTGTAGTGGACGACGGTCTACAGAGGACGGGATGCCTCTTTCTGTCCAAAGTAACCATACACTTAGCTTGATACTCCACAAGAGGTCCATCCGGCTTCTCCCTAGCCATAAACGTAATGTATGACTTGGATCTTGCTCCTCCGCGATAATTACCTCTCACAACTTCAACGAACTCCACATTACACACCTAGACCCACATACAAAAAAAAATAACAATCATAAGGCTTAGCTACCCATCTAAAAACGGTGAATGACAGACATATTAAAACAAACCCACAAGAAGAGAAAAGGAACTAGCCTTGTCTTGGTTGTCTTGGTTGTGTTTTTGGAGACAGACATGTACCATCTCTTCCCAGTACTCACGAAAGGTTTTGCCCCAAAGTGCATTCCGGTCCAAACTTGTAGTAGAGATGTTTTTGTAGAAATATCTTAGCCTACGCTCTGGATCCATGTAAAATCCCTACATTGTACTATAAATCAAAATCACACCATCTCAATTTCATATATAACTCATAATTCAAAAGAAACAAGATGGGTACCTTGCTGTCGATCAGCTGGCGTTTAACGATGTTGTAGTTCTCTAAAGCCTCCAGCTCGTCAGATGAAAGCTGCTCATCAGAGGCGGGATCCGAAGATGAATAATACTCTAAACCATCGAAGCTGTCCACATCCCATTCGGGCGCCTTTAGGATATCATTATCAGCTCTAGTATCACGACGCTCCTCAATTTTGACTTTCCCATCACTGCGTCCTTCTTCAATCCTCGAGTCTCCTTCTCTCTTCGTCGTCTCGAGTACGCAGGGTTTGAGAACTATGGTGATGGTGATCGATCGAGCAAACCCTAGAAAACTCACAAGTTGAATTTGGGAAAGTGAAAACTAAAAATATCTTCGATGAGGACTAAAATCGATGATATAAAAACAAAATTAGGCCTTCAGTTTTACCATCAGGCCAGAAAAGTGTGTTATATTTACCCAACTGCCATTCCAATTTTATTTTATTTTTTAATTATGAACGATTTCAATTCCTACTAACGAGTGCAATTTCAAACTTTTGGTGAAGTTCGTCTGGACAATCAACAGGATTACATTGGGTGGCATGGGACAAACTCGGCAATGATAAGAGTGAGGGTGGTTTGGGTTTTCGGTGTTTGGATGATTTCAATACTGCTCTACTTGCCAAGCAGCTTTGGCGGTTGATTTCAGTCCCGGACTCGCTTTTTGCACGTGTGTTTAAAGGCCGATATTATAGGCATTCTGATCCTTTGGATCCAATTAAATCTTATTCGCCATCCTATGGGTGGCGTAGTATTATTTCTGCTCGCTCTCTGGTTAATAAAGGACTTATTAAACGGGTAGGTTCTGGTGCTTCCATTTCTGTATGGAATGATCTGTGGATACCTGCTCAATCCCCGAGACCAGCATTGAGCACAGGGTTGCCAGTTGATCCTTTGCTCTCCGTTCAAAATCTTATCGACAGGAACTCTAATTCCTGGGACATGGCCCAACTTACGGCTACTTTTGTACCGGAAGATGTTGCCATTATTTCCGCCATACCATTTCGCCAACCGGACAAACCGGATTCGCTAGGGTGGCATTTTACTAAGTCAGGTAAATATTCGGTGAAGTCTGGGTATCACACGTTACGGTCCCAGCCCCCGATTACGGTTGTGCCAAAGGTCCTTGGGCCGGACTTTGTTCCACTTCAGGCCTTTGTGTGGAAAATCCGGTGTCCCCCAAAACTACGCCACTTCATGTGGCAAGTGCTTTCGGGATGTGTTGCGGTTACAGCTAACTTACGGAAACGTGGTTTGAGCTGTGATCCGGTGTGTGGTCTTTGTGGTTATGAGGAGGAGACTATAAATCATACCCTCTTTGAGTGTGCACCAGCAAGACAAGTTTGGGCTTTGTCACAGTTTCCGACAGCCCCTGGCTTTTTTCCTTCTGCTTCTGTTTTGACCAATATGGACTTTCTCTTTTGGAGATTCAAGGATGTCCCCTCACAGGAAGATTTTCCTTGGATCTTATGGTACATTTGGAAAGCACGAAATGATAAATTATTTAGCAACCTAGATTCGGATCCGCGAGCAATTTTGCGTTTGGCAGGGGACAAGGCTAAAGACTGGTTCCTGGCTCAGACGGAGGCCACTGGGTCCTCATTGGATCCCACAACTGTGGGTGGAACTCATGGGTATGGAGGTTCTGGGATTCCTAGACCTTTGTCCAGTTATCATTGTTATGTGGATGGCTCATGGAAGGAGACAGATCGATTTGCTGGTAGAGGATGGTTTTGTGTTTCACCTAGGGGAGACGCGCCTACCATGGGAGCAGCTAATATGCGTCGCATCCTTTCACCTCTTCATGCTGAGTTAGAAGCTCTTATCTGGGCAATGCGCTGTATGATCGGGGCGGACAATCAATTTGTTGTTTTTCTTACCGACTGCTCTGACTTGGTGAAGATGGTGTCTTCGCCTTCTGAGTGGCCAGCTTTCACGCCGTATCTGGAGGATATTCAGGCGGATAAGGAGGAATTCATATCTTTTTCCTTAGTCTACGTTCTTCGCTCTGAGAATGGTAAAGCGGATAATTTAGCGCGACGTGTTCGTTCAGCTCCGCACCAAGTTACCTTTGTTAATAATTTACCTTCACATTGGTTTGTTTGAACCAATCTTGTATGCTGTTNAAAAAAAAAAAAAAAAAAAGAACGATTTCAATTCCTCTTTTAATATTTTTTTAAAAATTATATAATTCAAACTCACATTCACATTTGCATTAACATTCACTTACGAATATAAAAAAAAAATTAGGAGGAAGATTAAAACATAAAAGCATAAAAACATAAAAACAATTCAATCTATTATGATTGTTTGCGCAATAGATTACTCATTCATCTCTTAATAGTTTGATTTTTGTGATGACTTATTTTGGTTTTATTAGTTTCGGCTTCACAGTCTAGTTTTGATCAATCCAACTCCAGTCTAGTTTTGTATCTGCCTTCCACAATGATACTAGAAGTTCAAAACAATCCCGCTTTTATTTTTCTAATATCTGATGCGAATATTTACGACCTTCTCTTCAAGCGTCACAACACATTCCATAGCAATGTCAACTTGTTCTTCAAACTTCTCCACATACAAAAGATACTTTCATACTTGTGTAAAACCCCTTATAAATATCTTATAAAACATTATTAATATTTTAATCGAGTCTATGAATAAAAGTTAACATTCAGAAATCCTTTATAAATCTTTAAAGGTTGAATGATATATATATATATTTTTTAAATGAATACACAACACATTTTAAAAACTTCTATAAAAATGTGTGTATAGAAATTTAGTAAAAATGTGTGTATTACAAATTTTATTCAATTAAATTCATTTAAATCACATTTTAAAGTTTTCAATAAAAATGTGCTTATATAAATTAAAAATGTGTGTATTAGAAAGTAAAGTATGATTAAATTTAGATCAAATGAGGAAAGAAATTTAGTAGATTTTAATTATATTATTAGTTTTCAGTGTATTTTTTTTTTTGAAAAATTCTTGGGTTCACCCTTAGGGGTGAATAACTCTCATTCACCCACTCTTAATTAACCAATAAGAATACAACAATATGTCATGTCATATCATATTATAAAATAAATCAAAATTAAAATAAAAAGACAAAACAAATTATGTAAATTTTTTATTAAGGAAATTATGTCGGTTTGGTTTATAAAAGAATTGTTAGGATTTAGATTTTATAATTAAACAAAATTATATGTTGGTTTGGGTTTACAAAAGAGTGGTTAGAGTTTAGATTTTACAATGAAATGAAACTATATGTTGGTTTGAGTTTACAAAAGAATGTTTAGGGTTTAGATTTTACAATTAAACAAAATTATATGTCGGTCTGAGTTTATAAAAGAGTGTTTAGGGTTTAGATTTAATAATTAAACAAAATTATATGTCGGTTTGGGTTTAGATTTTACAATTAAACAAAATTATATGTTGGTTTGGGTTTATAAAAAATGGTTAGGGTTTAGATGTGATAATTAAAAACTGTAATATAATATTAGAATTAAAAAATTTAAATTAATTAAGCCACATAATTTGTTTCCTTAATTAAAATTGGTTTCCTTTATTTAAAGACTAGCATTTGGTCCGCGCTACGCGCGGGAGTTAGATTAGGGTGTTTTTTGGTTATTTTGGTATAATCTTTATTGGTTATGTCAATTTCTCCTTGCATCTAGTTTTGTTGTTCATTTGTTTTCTTTTGTTGTTTTGTTGATTAAATTTTTTTCCTCTAGGTTTTTGCAGCAAGTATAATGTAGTAAACTGTTTATTTTTTTAGAAATTTGAATATTCTTAGGTTTTTTTTTGTAATTAATAATGAGAAGTTAAGATTGTATAGTAAAAGTTGTTGTCTAGCTGTAGTAGTTAGTTGTGCTTTATTCAAATTATTTGTCATGTTCTGGTTGGATTGTTATTTACCTTTTTATATGTGGTTGTAGTATGTGAAAAAACCTGCAACATAAAAAAAACTGCAGCTTTTAACTGACTCGCTTTATATAAATTATAACAACTCGCTTCTTATATTATTTTATATACATCCCAATGTTTTTAAAATAATTTTCTAATGAAATCTTGTGCTGCATGATCATTAGGGTGTATCTCATTCTTCGCTCCTCAATGAAGCATTGCTTTGTTTGCTCAAACCGTCTGTGTTCTTCAGCAAGGTAAAGAACCATATTCTCATTCCTATTGTTTCAAGACAGAAGAGTTAACTTCTTTGGTTTACAAATGTACTTTTGTTGTCAATATGTCATTTGTTTTTTTTTATAGATTTTGGATGCGATGGTTTCTCTAACTCGATCATAGACGTTGCAGCTACTAACGCCACCGCTTCGAGTGGTTTCGAATTCACCGATTCCACCACCTCTCATCTCACGTGGTTTGGGTCCACCGTAACCACAACCAACACTGGATCCGGTGTTGATGTCACCGTCTCCGTCACCACCGCTTGTTCTTTTATCTTCTTCTCTTGCTCGGCTTTCGCTTGCATGTTCTTCACCGTCTCAAACATCTCATCAACTATTTTCTTCATCTCATCAATAGTGTTCTTTTGTATCTTCATCTCACAATCTGATACCAAATTGTTATAAACCTCTTTTATTGCTTGTGAATGAAGAATAGAAAGCTTAGCTCCCTCTTAATAATAAACAACGTTTATGATGAACATATCTCACCCTCAAAGCGTAGAGGATACATTCTACTAACAACTTTTATAGAAAAAAACAAAAAAAGACAACATTTGGTATCACCCCCTAATCCAACACAAACAAAGAGAATACTGTGCAATATTGTTTGAGAAAGATTTTACAAGATTTTATGAGAGATTTTACAAGATTAAGAAAAACAAATCAGCAAGATTTTAAAAAACTTTCTAAACAATCACCTAGAATCCTTCATTTTATACTTTCCATAATTTTAGTTTAAGTCATTAAAATTCTCTTAAAATCCCAAACCAATACCCCCTACTTGTCCTCAATATCAACGTCTAACCCCCTTTTATTCTTTCTTCGCCGTAGGGAAAACACATATCGATATGTTCCAGGCAAGATCAAGGTCAGGTTACAAAAATTTGATGAATAAATAATAGGATGACCGAGAGTTGGGACTTGAGCAAGAATATCAAATTCCTTTCCTGCATAGCGACAAGATGAGCAGCACTCTGATTCTGCTGTTAAGCATCTTGATAGCACTATGGATTCCAGTAAGATGAGCAGCCATTGCAATACATCGAGGAATCAACCTAAAACTCCATGCAATAAAAAGTCAAGATAACACTAAATATGCAGGGTTACAATGATTGCTTACATTGAGTTGCTGCTGAGCAGCCATCAGATGGCTTAAGATGAGCAACATGATCAACCGATATCCTTCAGCTTCAACTGTCTGCACGAATTTACAACCACCGCTATATTATCAAAAGTCCACTCTCGTATCACATCGATGAAATAAAAATCAAGTGGCTTAAACTCATACATCAATCGTATAGCTTGTATGCAGGAAAATCGACTGAGGAATCCCATCAATGACATGGAACTCTAGTTTTGGAGACAATCAATGATTATCATAGTCAATAAGATGATAATCTCTAAAACAAATAAGACAATCAATGATGGAAAAAAAAAACCAATTTACCGCTTTCGTAAATAGTCACTGGAAGATCCTTCTGTGAGTGATTGATAGCCGGATTTAGAAGAACATAAACAGGGGATTCATTAATGTCCATCAGCTGTAGATGACAAAAACCTCACACAATCAGTACTACAACAATAGAGAACCATATCAGAATAAAACAATGAAACTGCAACTCACAGCTCTGTGGATAAGCATATCAGATTCCGTAGCATCGCTTCCCGTAGAGTACCGTCCCAATATGTAGAACTTAGGGAACACCTTCTTATCTAAAATCCCCATAGACGTACAAATTATAACCAAAGCGAGAACGATATAAAGAGAGAGAGAGAGAGAGTGTATGTGAGAAAAACTTACAGAGTTCTTGCTTCTTCTCAAGGAAGGGTCTATTGAGAGTATCAGTAGTAGGATCAAACAAAAGCTCGAAAATGTTGAAGATCTCAACCATACGGCCGATCTGGAGACCGATCACGCATCCATAAACCCTAGGGTTTTGCAGTAACATCGCGTCGGCGTTGCTGGAGCCATTACCGGTTGCGCAAGAAGCGGCGGAAGGGTTAAGCTGATCGGATATGTTGAGCATCACCAGAGGATGCAGCTTGAACGTGAGAGCACTCAACGAAGAAGGGCAGGCCAGTGACGAAGCATTCTTCCGACGATGTGTTGGCGAAGAAGGCCAGCTTTGAGATTTGCGAATGACAGTGGAATCCATGTTAGTCAAGAGAAATTTCAGAGACAAAGAAAATTATAAGAAGGATGAAATTGGAGAAGATGACATTATATAGAACTTAAACTTACGCCAATTGAAGAAAGAATAGTGGGTCTTGAATTGAAAGAGGGAGCATTGAACGCTTGAATTACCGTTAAACAGGAAGACGTTACTATGGAGATGGAAGACAGAGAAGACAGTGAAAGGTTGTGGAAGAGTGCCCAACATTAATTTCAAATCTATCCATTAGGTGAACCGGGATGAAAGAGTGAAGACGCTTCAGGTCGCACAAGGGAGAACGGCAGAGTAGAGTCTCGTGGAGAGGGGTTTTATTTCGCCGGGAGTTGTTGGAATGGAGTTTCATGGACTTTTAAAGAGATATGGGCCAAACAAATAGGAACTGGTAATGTCGAAAATTTGGTCCGATTAAACAGAGTGAGTGCTGACATGGCAGCACCAGGAATGAGAAAAAGTTAACTTATATATATAGATGGTGAATAAGAGACGTTCATCCCTGTCGGTAAATTCAAGAATTGTTTCTTTCTTTTTTGGGGTCAAATAATGTCAAAGTTATGACTAAAATATTACAGTATCAATTTGGTGGGTGTATTACAGTAAAACATTGAAAAAGACAACTTTGTGTCACCTATCGCATATTCTCTCAACTAATGCAATAAACTAACATGTAGCGTTGGACCACGAGAAGATCGTAATCTTGAAAGATGGAGAAGAATCAATGTGATAATGATCGAACGGCTCTGATCTTTCTCGGAACAGGCTGCTCCGGTGCAGTTCCCGATTTCAGATGCTTACTCCAGCCATCGGATCCTCCTTGCCATGTCTGTTCTCAATCCCTCTCTTTACTTCCTCACCTAAACCCTAACTACAGGTAAATTTTGACATCACATTCTCTTTGGATTTTTGATCTTTTAAGCTGTGGAGATCGTGAAATTTAGAATCTTGTTTCTTTCCGTAAAAGACCCTTTTGAAATTGGGATTTGTGACTGAAAACAGAGAGAACTCTGTTTCGGAATTTACGTTTTAACCCTTTGTAGGTGGATAATGTAGAATCCGATTTCTAGTGTTCTTCTTGGGGGACATTCTTTAATCCAATCTTGAATTTTGATTTTTGGCAGATGCAACACATCGCTCTTGATTGACTATTGCTGCGAGGAAGAAGATGGTAGACACTATTACATAATTATTGATGTTGGGAAGAGTTTTAGAGAGCAAGTCCTTCGTTGGTTCACCTTCTATAAGATTCCCCGAATCCATTCTGTTAAGCCCTTTTATTTGCTATCATCTTCTTGAATTCTTGCAGTCTGAATTGAATTTCTATGCTGATTAATGAATTGTATGGTTTGTGTAGATAGTTCTAACTCATGAGCACGCAGATGCTGTTCATGGTTTAGATGATATTCGATCTCTTCAACCTCGCGGTTCAATTATTGACTCTGATCCACTTCCTGTGTTTCTATCTGAATTTACAATGGAAAGGTAACAATCTGTTTTCCCATCTTCGATTTTGTGGTCTCTATCTCAATTAGCATTTCTTTTAAGGCAGCAACATTGTGCATTTTCTTGCAGTATTGCTACAAGGTTTCCTTATTTGGTTGATAAGAAAGTTAAAGAAGTACCTAGAAGAGTTTCACAGCTTGACTGGAAAATCATTGAAGAGAATTGTGAAAAACCATTCACTGCCTCAGGCGTATCTTTCACGCCTCTTCCGGTTAGACTTTTTATGACTTTTGAGTAGATAAAACCAGTCTTGATTATTCTTTTGAGACCTTGAAGACTCAACAATGTTTTGCTAATTAGGTGATGCATGGAGAGGACTACATTGCTTTAGGTTTCCTTTTCGGTGATAAAAGTAAAGTGGCTTATATATCAGATGTATCACGCATTCCACCGAGTACCGAGTATGGTAAGAGGTCATTATGGTTCCGCCTTAATCATTATCACCATGTATTTCACTTCTACTAAGAGAAAGATTTGATCTTCTAATGAATATTTGACTATGCAGCTATTTCTAAAGCCGGGGCTGGACAGTTAGATCTTCTTATCTTGGATACAAATGTACCTCGCAAGGTTAAGTTCATTATGTAACTTTCTTTTACCGCTATTCGTTCATGAAATTTTGTTGTTGCTGACCATCATCTCGTTGATAATAGAGAGGACTAAATCCTACACACATCTGTTTTCCTGAGGTTTGTTTCAATGTTTTTCACTTTTTCTTCATTTTTCAAACAATGTTTCATTACTCTGAACATTTTTGAAAGTAAGTTTCATTATTCCTCTGTTCTTTAGGCTCTTGAGATCTTAAAGAGGCTCTGTCCAAAGAGAGCGCTATTAACCGGTATGACACATGATTTTGATCACCATGAATACAATGAGATACTTGCGGAATGGTCTCTAAGGTACGCAATGAAACATATGTTATAACATCTCTATGTATTAACATCGTTAAATGCTGAAAGACTATGTTGATTTCTAGGGAAGGAATCCAAGTGCAGCTTGCTCACGATGGATTAAGGGTTCCAATAGAGCTATGAGCAAATTGCTAAATCCAAATTTAAGTAAAGGAGAGGCATAACTCAGAATTCTTGTTACCTAGCACGAATCCAAGTGACAAAACTTCCAAAATTATATGATTAGAATCTATATATTGATACATAAATGGAATCTCTGTTTGTTTACTTCTTCTGTGAATGATTTGAAATCTTTAAACCAAGCCCTTGAAACAACTTTTCTAAATCTGAAATCTCATCCTCAATATTCACATCATCTTCTCTTGTGATCTTCTCATGCAACTTGTTTAGTCTCTGAGTCCCAACATTCATTCCTTCCCCATAATCTCTAAGGGCTCGTCTCATTGATCCATTCTCTTCTTGAACATCTTTGTATTTCCTTTTCAAAGATCGGTATCCGTCAATAGATTTGAGAAGCTGATCAGACAACTCTTTGTTTCTTCCCTGAAGAGACACATCGTTGCATCCTTGACCATCATCATCTTCTTTCTTCTCATTACTATGCTCTGCCGCGCAATTCTGCACTTTCTTGAGCAGTTTATCATTTTGAGCCCTAAGATCACTTATTAGCTCCTCCATTTCGTTCCGTTCGTGAGCTTTCCTCGCAAGCTCCAAAGCCATTATCTCTTTCTCTTTCCCTAGACTTGAACACATCATTTGAAGACTCTTTCTTGCAGCCATACTCGCGCTTAGCTCTTTTCTCAGCTTCTGAACATCGTCAGGATCGTTCTGTGGCGGCTTCATCGGATTCTTGTTTGGATCATGAGTCGGTTTTAGCTCTGTGTTGCATCGTCTAAGCTCTTTTTTCCCGGATGATGATGATGATTGTTGTTGAGCTTTCTGGATTCGTGTCTTTAGATCCTCGAGAATAGTCATCATCGTTTTGACTCTCTGTACCTTCCAGTCATCGTGCTGCCTTGAGGTTGCTTCGTTGTGATCTTGAACGAGTTTCAGCAGTAGCTTCACGTTTGTAGTGATCCCTTAAATACAGAAGCAATAACACGTTTAACAAAATTTCTTGCCATGCAAGCCACAAGATTGTTATCTTTGTTAACAACGTAGATAGAAAATCTGAATGGAAAATGATTATTTCGATGAATATGATAGGATTTACCTTCTAAACCAGAATCTTCATGAGATGGGTGCTCTCTGGTTCTTGTTGGTGATGATGTAATAGATCCAGAATCAGAAGGAACTAAATCCGGCGCAGAAAATGCTCGGAGACGGCTCATGTTTTCCGGTTTTAAAAACGTCGTTTAGAGGGAATCAATCAGCCAAAAGAAAAAATGATGAACAAAGGGAAGATGTTGTGAATTTGGACAATAACAGAAAGAGTTATGGTTGTTGTGTTTTTGCAACTTCCCCTGTTTTGTGAGGCGTAATTAGTGGACAATCATTTTGGCTTAGGCTTTTCTTTTCAACTAAATTTGTCTGTCTTACCTCATTTCACGCTCTATTTTCTTTTCTTTTTTTTCTATTTAAAATAATTTAACATTGAACGTTAACCATGTAAATAATGTGTGCTGCCAAAAGAAACACAAAATTATGGTCCTATGCACGATTCATATAATTAGAACATTAGGCTTATAGTTATGTACGGGTTATTCCGGCAGTGTATGATCGTGAAAGTTATGGGTCGTCACATCTCAGTGGAAGCGATGAATCGAAGGCTCAAGGAGTTGTGGAAACCGAGGGGTGGGATGTCGGTGTTGGATCTACCGAGACAGTTCTTCGTGGTGCGGTTTGATGTGGAGGAGGATTACTTGAGGGCAGTGTACAGGTGGTCCATGGCGTGTATTTGGTAGTATTCTAATGGTTAAAACGTGGTCACCGGACTTTGATCCCGTAAGAGACGAGATTAGAACTAGGCCAGTGTGGGTCAGGATCGCAAATCTGCCGGTGAACTTCTATCATAAGACTATTTTGATGGGGATCGCAGGAGGGTTAGGTAAACCGATCAAGGTGGACTTGACATCTTTGAGAGTGGAACGAGCAAGGTTTGCTCGTGTGTGTGTGGAAGTAGACTTAAAGCGGCAATTAAAAGGGACACTAATGGTGAACGGGGAGAGGTATTACGTTTCCTATGAAGGTCTATCATAATTGACTTTTGTTTTTGAGAAGTTGTTTTGTTTTAAGCCCACTTGTTTGCAATATTCTATTATTAAAAGTCCGGTGTACCGGAATATTGAGAACGAGAGCGAGAGAGCAAATCGGAGAAATAACACATCTTTATTAGCCTCAAATATAGTTTGTTACAAAGCTTAAACCATTAGCTTAAATACCGATTCTTAATCTGCAATATTAAACCATGCTTAGTTAACCAATGTTAACCAAAGAGGCAAAGATAAACGGAACCAAGCTTGGTTCTATGAACATAATAGATTTTTTTGGTAGATGTTTAGTTGTTTACTAATCCAAACGAATCCGAGTTGTCAATTAAGATACCATTTGATCATACCAGTGTACTCAATTTTATTTTCTTATACGCGCGTGTGAAGTCTGTTTAGCTGGTCTCTTGACAATACATGATCCGTCTCTTCGGTTTTTGTGACGCTTTTGAAAACGATTTGACTTTATTTATGGGCCAGGCCAAATATCTTTTTCGATTATTGAGCCTGAGCGTTTAATAATACTATGAGGACTTTAATTGTAGATTTGCGAAGGAGCCGAAAGGTCTGGAACTAGTATTTAAACTGATCACTTGACGACGTTTTAGATACTCAGAAAATGGCCTCTTCGCATACAAGGGACGACGACGACAAACCCATAAACTGGGTGGAGCTTCCGGAAGGACTGACGTCATTGATCCTGCACTATCTTGGCGCCACTGAGATACTGGAAAACGCTCAGAAAGTGTGCACCCCGTGGTGGCGCATCTGCAAAGACCCTTCAATGTGGCGTAAAATTGACATGCGAATCCCGAGAAACCTTAAATTCATTGAGTACGATATCGAGATGAATACTGAAGACCTCAGCGTCGATGTTCTCCGCACCTTCATCGCCAATAGGTTATGTTCTGTCTCTCTCTATATAACTTTGACTTTTGTTTTTGAGAATCTGAAACGCCTTTTGACTTTTGTTTTTGAGAAGTTGCGTTGTTTTATACCCATTCAAGGTTGTGCCGATTCTAGGGCTAAATTAAAATTGTTGTCCTTGTATGTCTTAGACCATGTTTTCAACTTAACATGCAACTATTTTTATTTTTAGATCAATTAAACTGGAACGCCTTGGACGTATGATGTGTCACGCCGTTGATCTTAGCCAAGGTGGCTTGGTAGAGATAATCATTGAACGTTTTGGCACTGATTCTCTCCTCACCTACATTGCTGATAGGTTGATCTCTCTTCTCCTAAAACTCGCATGCATATTTTTTTATTGAAATTTATGAAGTTGTACGTACATAGTGAGATTGATTTGATTACAGAAAGGATTTGCTAATTTCTAGGGTTGGATCTAATTCTCGGTAGTTTGAGCATTATCGGAAAATTTATGGCTTAACTCATTTTGACATCAACATTGAGTTCTTGCATCGCCTCTCTCCTTATAACTGGTTAAAGCCCACATATATTGGTTTATATCAATATACTTATTTTTGTATATTGATGTTATATACTTCTATCTCTAAGATCAATGTTTTTGTTAATACTTGCAGATCAAGTAATTTGAGACGCCTAGGACTTGTTAAGTGCGATCAAATAACAGGCATGGGACTTTTCTCAGCGGTCATGAAACTTCCATTGCTTGAAGAACTCGAGCTTTCATACTGCAAAATCAAAGGACTAAATTTGGAAGCTATAGGCTATGCTCGCCCGCATTTGAAGACATTGAAGCTAAACTGTCATGGCTACAGGCTGCTCGCTCGCTCTGAGCCTAATGCCGTAAACATTGCTAAAACAATGCTTGATACTGATTATCAGATCAGAGACATTGTTAAAAGAATGCATGAACTGCGACATCTCCAGCTCTTTGGGCACAGACTGACAGACATCGGCTTGAACGCCATTCTCGACGGCTGTCCTCACTTGGAACATCTCGATTTACGCCAGTGTTTCAACATCAACCTTGTAGGGGATCTCGAGAAGCGTTGTTTGGAGAAGGTCAAAGTTGTGAGACGCCCCAACGACTCAACAGCTGATTACCCATATGATACCAGTGTACTCGATTTGACTTTCTGATACGCATGTCATGAAGTCTGTTTAGCTGGTCAAACAATGATATCAGTCTCTTCGGTTGTTTTTTGTGAAAACTTTTGAAAACAAATGACTTTAATAATGGGCCTAGGCCCAATATGTTATTTGATTACTGAGCCTGTTAGTGCGACGAGGACTATATCGTAAATTTGAGCCGAAACGTAAAACAATCTTCTTCACTCCATTAATTTTCCCAAAATGGCTTCGTCCTCTTCGCCGCCGTCCGTGAACTGGGCGGACCTTCCACCGGAGTTAACATTTTCAATTTTACTCCGTCTTAGCACGGTTGAGATTCTGAAGAACGCTCAGCTAGTATGCAGATCGTGGCGACGTGTCTGTAAAGACCCATGGATGTTTCGCAAAATCGACATGAGAAACAACAGTATCTTCGACTACGATAGGATGTGTCGTCACGCCGTCGATCTCAGCGAAGGCGGTATGGTCGAAATCAACATGGAACACTTCGGCAACGATGCTCTCTTCTCCTACATCGTCGAAAAGTTTCTTTTTATCTCTATTGTGAGGATTAGGTCAAAAATTTAACAATGCTTATAAATTTAATTAAGTGGACTTGCTTCTGTGTCAAGTTAGAAGTCATTATTGGTTGAATCTGTGGTTTTGGTTAAGCAGTGCTCTATGAGATTTTGATAATTCTATCAGAATTTTTCATTTGCAGATCAAGTAATCTGAGATGCCTTAGGCTTGAAATGAGTCATCTACAAACAGCCGAGGGATTTGTCAATGCTTTCACGAAACTCCCATTCCTTGAAGACCTCGAGATTTTACATGGCTTTCTAGAATTTGATTTGAAAAGTATAGGCCAGTCTTGCCCACTCCTGACGACATTGAAGCTAAACAGCCCTTGTTTCAGCCGGCACATGAGTTTAGATGATGAGGCTCTAGCAATTGCTGAAACCATGCCCAAACTACGCCACCTAGAGCTTTTTGAGAACAGACTAACCGACTCAGGCTTGAACGCTATTCTTGACAACTGTCTTCACTTGGAACATCTTGATATACGCCGCTGCTTCAACATTAACTTTTTTGGGGATCTCGAGAAGCGATGTTCTGAGAGGATCAGAGATTTGAAACGCCCCGACGACTCAACCGCCGATTATCCATTTGATGTCATTTCTGATACTGATGCTGATTTATTTGAAGTAGACAGCCTTTTCTATTATGATAGTGATGGCAGCCCCTACTACTTCTAGGGGTGAAGTTAACGATCATTATATAAGGATATGCGGTCCGATCATTTAAGGATGCAATGACAATATCTGTGGCGACTGGTTATGAACTCGTTCATATCCTCTTTTTAAAAATTTCTTGGGGTATTTACTCTGTAGTTTCAGTTTACTTGTGTGCCCCTCTTTGCCTTTATAAAGTTTTTTTGAGAAGAACAGATTTGACATGTGTTGTCTTGCAATGCAAGTCACAAAGTTAAAGAAGTCAGAATTCTTGATTCTCCATATTTGTTGATATTGTGCCTATCTATATCTTTAGCTCAACATATAATAAATGCCAGTAAAATTACCACGTTCGTTAACAGATGTGAGTAAAATTATAGGCCTGAAGAGATCACTTTAGTGGGCTTAATATATATACTTAATGATCCGAACTGATTTTGTAAAATATATAACTCTGTATTTCAAGTCTTGAAACTATACTACTGTTTCACTCTCTCATTAGGGATTTCACAATTTGATCCTTAGGGTTCTTCTTCTTTGTTTTCCCGTTTTAATCGGTTTCTCATACTTGACCGTCTCTGGCAATGAAAGACAGCGAATATAGAAGCTGGGCGGATCTTCCGTCGGACTTGACGTCATCCATCCTGATCCGGCTTGGTGTGATTGACATACTTGAAAACGCTCAGAAAGTGTGCAGATCGTGGCGTCGCGTCTGCAAAGACCCTTCTATGTGGCGGAAGATCGACATGGGAAACCTCATACCCAAGATAATATACTGCAAGTGCGACGACCTCGGAATCATGTGTCGTCATGCAGTTGATCGTAGCCAAGGCGGCTTGGTTGAGATTGACATTAAGTACTTCTGTACTGATAAGCTCCTCAACTACATCGCCCATAGGTTCTGTCTTTTTTTTACTTTCTTCAAAAGAAATTTGATTTCTAATTCTAGGGTTAGTAGACATGAAAAAATAGATCTTAATCGTTCTTCTTCTGTGTCTTAGATAATGTTTTTGAATCCTTTTTTTGTTTACTCACAATTATTGTTTGCAGTTCAAGTAATCTGAGAAGCCTGAGACTTGTAGAATGCTATACAATAAAAAACGATGGATTTGTCGATGCAGTTGTGAAACATCCATTGCTTGAATATCTCGAGGTTACACACCTCCCATTGACAGGAGAGTCTCTGAAAATTGCAGGCCAGTCTTGTCCAAACCTGAAGACACTGAAGCTAAATGGCAGCACTTGGAAAAGGATATTAATCAACGGATTTGATAATAATGCATTGGCAATTGCAGAGAGCATGCCTAAACTAAGACACCTTGAGCTTTTAGGGAACTCGCTGACCAACACCGGCTTGAACGCCATTCTTGACAGTTGTCCTCACCTAGAACACCTTGATATAGGCATGTGTTTCAACATTCAATTTGACGAGGATCTTAAGAAGCGATGTTCGACGAGGATCAGAGTTGTGAAAGGCCCGGCTATATGAGCTTTTTTGTTTTTTTTTTTTGTTTTTTTTTTGTAGTGACAATATTAGTAACTGGTTCATGTCCTCTTTTCTTTACAGATCTTTTGTTTCAATATAGAGGTTTTCTAACTTTCTGATGGAAAATATAACAAAATCAAATCAAGTTCTAAAAACCATGATAGATTTCTGTTAGTCTTACAAATCGAAACAAATCTATTAATATAGGACATTATTATCGATGGAAGTCTTGTTTAGAGATTTGGCGCTGACTTGAGTGACAAGAAATCTGTTTGCTGCTTCTATCCTCGTGACAAAACAAAATTGTTGGTACAAAAAATGTTGAGCTTACAAAAATTCCTATCCCATATTCTTTTGCTTATCACCTGTTAAGCTAAATTTTATTCTGGACATTCAGTTACTCTTAGATGCAGATATATGAATGTTCTTAGTAGCAGAAGAAGATGAAAATACTCGTACACTGAATATTTTCGAGTATTTTCTGAAGTCACATGTGCAATATGTTCTCAGTTCTCACATTGTTAAGTACTTGTGTGTGTGTTTGTTGCAGATCATCATACTTATGTCATGGTTAATGAAAACAAGCAGTGGGTTAGTAGCAGAAGAAGATAAGTTGTTTGAATCATCATTAGAGTTTTGTCACATATGTATTAGAAAGTGAATATGTTTCTAATTGTCTCTAGAAAAACTTAGGCCATGATTGGTAGCCTACTTTTAAGACTTTAAAATTTTTTAAAGCCATAACAGTCAATTTTTTTGCCAATCAGGCTTTTTTGGCTTTTAATTTTTTTAAAGTTTTGAAAGTCACTATTTTTTTTTCTCTTCCTTGTTTTCCTTTTTTTTTAAAGTGTCAAATTCATGCTTTAAAACAAAACAATTTTTAAAGCATTCTTTTTTTTTTCACATTTTTATATTTAAAAGCTTTTCAAAAGTATATATAAATATTTTACATATTTTATTTTTATAAATTAATTATTCTCATTTTTTTCTCTTTCTTTTAAGACCCATTTCAATAATAAATTTTATTTTTTCATCATCATCACTAATAATACTATAATAGTGTTTATGAAATTCATCATTAATAAGATAATAACATTCAAACAATACATTAATATATGGAAGGTGTCCGTGATGAGATTGCTAATGCTATGTGGGCTAGTCGTCACTAGTTTTTTTTTTTTTTTGCATTATTTAAAATTTAATAAGTTAATAAATTGATGTCTACAACTTCAATTATTTATTTCTTATTCTTATAGTTGTTTGTTTTTAATTAGTTTTCAAACAATATTTCATATTTGATTGATTTATATTTGTAAAAATTTTAATCTATCATTAATAAAATTTATTTTGTCATTAAAATGTTAAATAAATTAATTTATGACATAATATATATTTATTATTAATACTTATAATAATAATAAAAATAACAGCTCTTTAAAAGTTGTTGATAAACAATCAGATTTTAACAGTTAAAATTTCTACAGTCAAAACATCTACAGCCAAATTCTCTGCAGCTAAAATTTTAAAGTCAAAGTCTTTACAGCCAAAAGTAACAGCCGTTACCAATCATGGTCTTAACATAGATTTGTTGGCTAAAAGAACTGTGGATATATATTGTATTATTGGTGGCAGGGAAGCCAAGCAATTTTTCTAATTATTTTTATTTGGGGTTATAAAATAAAATTAGAGTTTTCTTTAACCATCTCTATTGGTAAAAAATGGGAGGTATTTTTAAATATATATATATATAGACTATATATATTTATATATATAGATACCCATAGAACTTCCGATGTCATATATTTAGTGGATTTTAGTTGTTTTTCTTTCGATAATTAATTCTTTATTTCTCTTATATTAAAATACTACTTCCTAGCTCTGTTTTACAAAGAGTCATTTTCAAGAAAATTTTCATTTCAGTGTTACACAAAGAGTGTCATTATATATTTCCAATATGCTTTTAAATGCTAATTTTTTTGAATTTAAATCATTAATTACTTATTAAATATGGGTAAATATGTATAACTTAAATTTTTTTAAATTTTTGTGAAATGTGTCAAAATGACATTCTTTGTGAAATAAAATGAATAATATTTATTAGTTAGAAGTTCCTTTTATAATGGAGATGCTCTTAATTTTCTATCTAATATTTGTCACAAACATCCGTAACAATCAAAATTCAGTGTGTTCCTCAGGCTTCAAAACTATTTTCGCAGGTTATGATGCTTTGGTCATTTAGATTACTTAAGGCAATTTTTCAAACTTTCGGAAAGCATAGCTATCCTAAGAGCAGTAGGTAGGTACGGTTGTCAATCAAGCAATACACAACAAAGATAAACCTACAGTAGATGGCAAACGTAAACAAAAAAATCCGAATCTAAATACTCAATCCGAATCTAAATCCATATTTTCATGTAAAAGTAGCCGTAAACTTGTAATTATTAACTCTTAGAATGATAAAATTGGGAAGCATAGTAGTTTTGGAGAAAAATATTTAGCTTTCTAGATAATTGTGGATTATTTAAATAAATTCCATTTGCTGTAACTATGCAAAAATATCTAGTGATTTTATGACTACTTTAGGTTTTTCAACATAAATATACATTTTCTATATATGTTGATATTATTGTGAAACAAAAGTGTGATTAATCCATCACAAAACACATGTCATTACACTTGTTCATATAATGTTACATTTATTTTTTTATTGTGACATTTGGTACTATAACTTTTCATTTATCTTTACTAAAGCTAATGAGTGTGTAAGTCATATTTTGTTTACTTCATTATAAATAGGAAGATGTTAGTGCCTAGTTGTGTACGTAGGAGAGTCAGAGAGAAGCATAATAAACTCCATTATACACAATCCTCTCGTGTCTTCTATTTTCCTCTTTGTTTCTCTTGTCTTATATACTATAATATAGATACATATACAAATATTATATTATATACTAATTTCAAAACACGTTATCAACAATAGCGACTCCCAGTCCATTACAAATTTAAGCATAAGCCATTTTCGATCCTTCAAAATTTGAGAGAATGTCAAATTTTGAGATCAAGATGGAGATATATGTCTAACATGCAGTGCTTCAATACATTCAATACTTAAAAATAAAAAATACTTCTTCTCTCTCAAAATAAAAGATTTCGCCGAAAATGTGAGTAATATATGTGGTAATGCAAAGAATTATGGGCTATGGAATAGCCACTTTCTCAATGCCACGGGAACAAAATTTAAAATTGATGAATTATATTCTCTTAAGTCTTATAGAAACTTGATAAGTTTCAGAGATATCCGAAAAAATGAATATCATATAGAGACTATAAATAAGAATAACATTGAATATCTTTGCATAACATCTAAAAAGAAACATATATTAGAAGAATTACAAATGCTATCGTCTAGATTATATTGCACTAAAATAAATATATTTGCATCATATGTTACAATAACTCTAAGTTTACTAGTACATTTAAAATTTAGACATGTAAAAGTATTTTAAATTGTTAAGTTATTATGGTAGATGATGATATCAAAATTTATGAACATCTACGAGCTTGGTTTCGAAGAAAATATACAATCATTCTGTTTAGGTAGGCAGCTGATACAGAAAGATTATTTATATTATATTTTAAGAAATATATATTTGGGTTATTATTTAATGACTAATACTTAAGTAATGTCATCATAGTTAACTATTTTAAACAACATAACAAAACGAAAAGGAAAGTAAATAGGTTATGAAAACGATCAAATGTAACTGGAGAAGATTAGGTTTCAAGAAAACTTCAACAAAATAAAAATTTCTATTATATATCCCCTTGGTGCATGGATTTTGAAACATGACTTTATTAGAACTTCTCAGGTGCAAGAAGACTTTGGACTCAGACGTGCAAGGGATTCTGCAGAGACATGGAGATATTGAGATGCGGATATCTCAGACAATTTATTTGCATGATTTAATGCTCTTTTTCTATTTTCATTCTTAGTCTAGAAGTCAGGACTGGAGAGTGAGTGAATCAAGAGAAAGATTTGAAGATAGATATCAAAGAGGCCATGAAAAGGAGTTGGCATTATACAAGTATGCAATGGTATAGAATAGTAATAAGACATGACTTAGATGTTCTTAATTTAAATTACTCATCTCAGTCACTTATGATCATTAGGCCTTTTGATTAAACTCATTCTTTTTCTAGAGAAACAACCACTACAAGAAAATAAGTTTATTGAGATGTATTTTTGAGACAAAAAATTTCCGTCACAAATTTGTGACATTTTAAATACGATATTATGACTAAGTTTATTTGTAACAAATTAATAGTATTTTCGTCACTATATTATGACGAAAAAACTCAGTAACAAAAGTTTGTCACAATTAGTGACGAATATGCTACGAAAATATTAATCGTCACTCTTATGACTACATTGTGACCAATATGTTGTTGCAAATTAGTTATGAACTTATAAAAGATATGCAAGTCACAGTTTGTGACATAAAAATGAGTAAACATTACTCATAAAATAGTATAAATTGTTATGTCATTTATACAAAGTCCATTAAGTCAAGTCTCTAATCCTAATTTAACCAGACTTATCTAAGAGATGATTAAGGTTTTATTCTTTATAATTTCGTGCCTCCATAACCTAGCGAGAGAGAGAGAGTGAACCATTTGAGAGAAAGAGAACAAGGAGCCACAATTGAGATTAAGGACAGATCTTACATGCTCTAGGAGATGGTGGAAAATAAGGGGTAAACGGACTCTTTTATGGACGAATTTTGGTGAGCAATTTTCCAACCCATAGATGTAAGTTTTCCCCAAAGGATTTTGTAACCCCTTTTGTAGATTAAAAGTTATACATGTTTTCTCAAACCTATTCTGCGCAGATCCGCGAATTAACATCAGTCATCTTGTGAAATCGTTTCCCACTGCTACAAATTGAACCAGAAGCTGATCTACCAACCGTTGGAAAGATCTGAGTCTTACCTTTCCAGAAAGCCTGAAATCGTTTCCATAGGAGTTATAACATGGAAGTTATCATCGAATATGTTCATCTGGACGAATTTTTGTTTTTTTTTTTGTAAGAATAAAGATAGCTTATAATGTATATCTAATGTTTATGATTATAAAAAATTTGTATGATAATAAATTTAAAAAATAATATTGTTTTGAGATTGATTTTTTTGTTATAATTTTTATCATATGCAATGAATTTTTATTATTAACACCATTTGAAAATAACTTCTAATGATAAAATTGGACATTATGATAGTCACAAAATATCATGATTTTTGAGTATTTGTTAAAATTTTGCGACAAATTTCTAATTATCATTTGTGACCATTTGAGACTATAGTTTCGTAACAATAAGATACATAATTAAAACGTTATTTTAAACACGAATTGTGACGATTTAAAGACGTTTTGTTAGTCCGTAATTAAGATAGTTTTGTTACTTTTTGGTGTCGTAGTTATTGATGACAAAATGGTTACTAATATATTCGTTGCAACTCTTGTGACGTTTTTGTTACAAATAAAAATTTGTGACCATTGTATTGCAACCATTCAAAAATCGTCACAAATTCGTAACAATGTTTATATTGTGACTAAATACTTTGTATTGTGACTAAATATTTCGTCTTAATAAAATTATTTTCTTGTAGTGAACTGTTAGGTTATTTGAATGAACTGCGTCAAAGCTGAATAGATTTTTCAGAAACCGAGGGTAGAGAACACAGAGAGGAAAAGGAGAGAAGCTCAAGAGAATTTGCAACAATAGAGGTTTCAGGTAAGAAACTGGAACAATACCAAATTATATTTCTTTTCGGATGATGAACCAAAGTCTACAAAAAGAATAGAAGATAATAAACTATGTTAGTTTCTACTGTGACTTCTCATTTGATTTTATAGTTTCAATCTACATATTCTCAGGACAAGCCAGAGGATCACAACGTAGATGCTCAACATGATCTGTAGGATCAGAGAAAGAGAAACATTGAAAGGGAGAGAAGAGTTGCTCGCTTGAGACTTGATGAGGTTTTGTTTAGTTGAAGTATCAATAAATTTTTAAAATTTTATCTTTCTTTCAAAGATCAGTTACATGAAAAGATTCTCATGTGTTATTATTATATTTGTTGTTTTCTTTAGATGCAACCCACAATTACATTTGATGAATGGAGTCGAGCCAGAAATTTGATGATAGAAATGGGGTTCATTGATTCACTTTTTGATTTAGTAATCATGTTTCTGAAGTAAATCAGTAAATCCCATTGCTGTCATCAATTTTTTGGCTTGACTCTATTCGACAAATGCAACAGTGGATCACATCTGAAGAGAACAACAAAAAACAATAATAACTCACATGAAAATCTTTTATTATGTCATTGATATGTGAAAGAAAATAAAATTAACAAAATGTTGATATCTCAACTGAACAACACCTCATCAAATCTCAAGCGAGGTACTCTTCTCCCATTTTCAATGCTTATCTTTCTCTGTTATTGCATATATTTTATTGAGCATCTATGTTGTGATTTTGTGGCATGTCTTAAGAATAAGTTAATCGAAACCATAAAACGAAAGGAGAAGTCAAAAGTAGAAATCAATAGGCCGTACTTTATTCTTTTTACTTGTAGACTTTGTTTATAATCCACAAAGAAATAGAATTAGACATAATTTTAGTTTTTTTACCTGAAACCTTTGTTGTTGCAGATTATCTTGAGCTTTCTCTCCTCTGCCTCTCGGTTTCTTAAAAGTGTCTCCAGCTTTAATGCAGTTCATTCCAAAATCCTACCATATTTTTTGAATAAAAAATCGAGTTAAGTTAAAGAACTCAAGATCACAAGCTTTTGAGATCTGTAAATTAAATTAAGAACATCAAATTCAGGTCTTATAAATTTTCTACATCCTTGCACGCTTGTATAGTTTCAACTCTTTTTCATTGTGTCTTTGATATCTATCTTCAAATCTTTCTTGATCCACTTTCTCTCGAATCCTGACTTCTAGACTGAGAATCAAAATTAAAGAAAAAACATTAAACTCCAAAGTCTTTCTTAAACCTTAGAAATTCATATAAACTCATGTGTTTCAGAATTCATGGATGTTTTAAGGATCCATTAACACGATGTAGAAAAAAAAATTGTCGAAATTTTCTTAAAACCTAATATTTTCCAGTCACTTTTAATTATTTCATAACCCTATTTACATTTCTTTTGTTTGTGTTACATTGTTTTCTAAAGCCTACAGCCATGACACTAGTATAATGTCTCAATACATTTCGATCAACAAATTGAAAGAAGGAAAGAAACACACACACACACACATACACACACACACACACATATATATATATATATATATATATATATATATATATATATCACAATAAAGCCATGAGACTCAAAAAATATTTCATATTTAAATTTATCAATTTTGGGAGTCATAGCAAGATGCTTCAGATCAATTCAATAAATCATGCTAGATTATACATTTAATATGCAATTTTTGTTTCAGAAAACCAAAGAAATTATTGCGAAAAAATACAAAATAATCGAAGTTAACAAATCTTTAAATTTTCTGAGATCCCTAAATTTTGAAACCAATTCTCAGATTCAACCAAATTTAACAATGGGAATTAAATTTTCTGAGATCCCTAAATTTTGAAACCAATTCTCAGATTCAACCAAATTTAACAATGGGAAAACACATCAATCCAATGAACTACTTATATATGATTACGAAAAAGAAAAAGAAAAAGAAAAAACAAACCCTAATTCATGTACAAAATAATGGGAAAAAGACTATAAACTAATAAAATACTTTGATATAAATCATTTTTAATTTGAGAGTATTGATTGAGATTGAGAGAGGTTGAGAGAACTTACAGGATAAGTTTTCCTCTCCTATAAATACTAATTCAAAATAGATTTGGTCAAACTTGTTTTCTGAATAATCTGATGTGTTAGATATCTTTCTTACTCAAATAGGTTCTGGTCAAACTTGGTTTAATGAATCTATACTAGTATTATTGAATTCAAATTTGAAATAAATTTTTATTTTCAAAGCTATTACTTTTAACTATGTATTCAAAAGTTTTTATTAATTTTCTATTATTCATATAACCAAACACAATGAAAAGATTTTTTTAACATATAATTAAAATTAGAATTATCCATATATTATCCCATCACAATTAATAATATAAATATTTTGTTATGATTTGAAACTATTATTCTCTTGTCATTTTTGTTTTAGCTTGTTTTTTTTTAATTGTTTGGATTCACTATATAATACATAAATTATGAAAATATAACTCTTTTGGCATATATTGTGATTTGATTTTTTTCAATGGATATATAATACTCAGTTAATGAAAAAATTAGGGAGATTTACTCAATAAACTTTTTCACTTTACACACTTACCATCATTTCTACTGTTTCTTATTTTATGACAATTATACGCTTACTAAAACCAACAAAAAACTAACCATACCAAATATTTTTTGTCTCTTTCTCATTATTCTCTCTCTTTGTTGCTTGTTTTTCTCATTATTGTCTCTCTTCGTTGCTTGTTTCTTCTAGTTCTTCTCTCTCTTTGTGGCTTCTCCACCACCTTTACACCATTGTTGTTTCTTGTCTATGTATCTATCTTGGTGCTAATTAGATTCTTCCTAATTTATATATATGTCAGACAATTAAAGCATAAAATTCTTTCTTTTTTGTATGAATGTAAAAATATATTTCACAAAAAAAAAGACTGTTTTTACAACAAGTGCATCATAGGGTGTAGAGGTTTTGGAGCAGAATCAAAACAACTTAAACATTTGCAGTAGCTCGTGTAGAGAACCAATATCTTAATCCACCTTCATACGCTTGACTACCCGTTTGTATGATAGTGCTAAACCTGTTTCGGACATTTTTGTCAATTAGTTTTGTAAGCTTAGCAGCCAGACTGCATATTCTCCATGGCGGCGTCGATTGCACTCTCGCCACAAGCTATGGATCAGCACCTGGAAGACATACCGAAGTGCAAAAGTGTGCAGACATGGCTGGGAAGTGTCAAGTATAAGGGGAGTGATGGAGCTCCAGTTGGACGTGTATCTTAAATTCTTTCAATCTATGTATAAGGTTTTTTCGGAGTATTTGTGTTAGTAGAGAGTGTATATCTGACCAAGTGACCCTATCCACATAGATTCCAAAACTCCTGCCAAAATGAACCGTAAATCCTAGAAACTAAGCAAAAAATAGTAAATCAAAAACTCTAAAAATATGTGAACAACCGGTCCTATCCCATGGATTTCTAAAACAATAATCACTTAACACTATAACTTGCACATAAACCCTAGAACTTACACCTTAAACCCTAAACATATCTAAATGGATGGCTCTTTATGACGTAATATTTTGTTTACCATTTATGCCTCTAGCTTAAACTTAAATTACAAATAGCTTCCACATTATTTGTCCGTGTGAAACAAGTTTGTAGCAAATTGAGGTATAACATTATCCTATCTAGCAACACTTAAAGTATGATATCTTATCATTCGCTTAAACACAATTTTTGGGAAAAAAAAAGAATTGTCTGTCCAAGAAGTGCAGTCCATATGGTGGTTTTTTTGTAACCAATAGGTAACTTTAAGAAGAATCAAGCAGACAAATAAAAATAAAAAGTATTCTGAAATTTTATAGAGTTTTTGCTGTAAAACTAAGACAAAACCTAAACTTTATATCTAAAAGAACAAGCATCAAGCATAGATACAACTTTCTAAATCAAACGAGAGCTTCAAAGTTGATGAACAAAGGCTAACAGTGGTTATAATTATGGATGAGATCATGTGGCTATTTATCTATGGATACCAATGTACACAAAGCATAGATCTCTAGTTTAACCAAACAAATATAACACAATCACCCTAGTGATAGAATTCTGATTATATCCAAAATGAATAACAAATACATTCATATTCTCACATATTTCTACAAATCACAACCCATAAACATAGATCTTTTTGCCAAAAGAGAACCCGTCACATTAGAGAACTATTTAACCACTGACTCGTTGAACCCAAAAACATATATTTTTCGATGTTTTTTTTCTTTTTTAATCTTTCGATGTTTTGAACTTCTCTTTTCTTTGTCCACCTTGATTCATCTTTATCCAAGTAAAATATTGGTTTTTGGAGTGTGAAAAGAAATAAGAGACACAAAGAATGAAGGAGAGAGATCTAAAAAGTAGGCAGCGTCGGATTTCGGACGGCGGTACCGTGGTGTGTGAGAATGGCGTCACGACGGCGTGTGAGAACGACAATATGGTGGCGTGTGAGAATGGTGCTATGGGGGCGTGTAAGAATGGCGGTACGATGGCATTTGAGAACTACGACATCGTGGAAGATGAACTGGTATCCAGTACCCTTTCTTCTTTTTACTTTATGGTTATTATATTTTTTAAAGATCTATTGTGTAATAAAGTGTTGAGAAAGTAAAACAGAGGTAGGTTAGATTTTTGTTAAGGGTGTATATGTCAATTTACTACAAGAAAATATCTCATGGTCAAGAAATATGTCACGGTGATATTAAATGTATAGAAAGTGTATTAGAGTGTTATTTATCCAAAAAATTAAGTGTTTAACGTCTCACATCGGCTAAAATATTTTATAAGATTCATAGTTATGATATAAGATCAGCTAACTTAAGAGGCATACAAATTTTAAAGTTTGTATACAATTTAATTCGAGATTTTTATTTTAAATGTTTATTTTACTATATATAGTAAATTTTAAAATTTTAAAATTTTAAGAAAATAAAATCTTATAACTGATATTTTAAAACTAATAAAATTTTAAAATATTATAAATTTGTAAACATATTAAAAGTTTCAAATAACATGGATGAATTATATTGTCGTATATCGTTATACTTGCAAACATTTATAGTATATTTTATTGCATAAATAGTTGTTGAATTTGAAAGAAGTATAAGTGTTTGTATTTTTATCAAGTATAAATAATTTTTATTAAGTGTGTATATAATATTTGATTTAAACTGAAAAATACACCACAACGAATATAACTATTAGAAGTCTGGCGTTTGATAGTAATGTTATGAGTTATTTTTGCTTTGTGGATGGATCTTGAAAAGCAACAGATCAATATGCTGATCATGGATGATATTGTACCTCTCAAGTGGGGGAGGCTCCTACTATTGGGGCAGCCAATCTCCGACGCAGTCTCATGCAGAGATCGAAACCCTAGTCTGGGCGATGCGGTGTATGATTGGAGCGGATAATCAGGATATCGTCTTTTTTACCGACTGCTTCGATTTGGTGAAGATGGTGTCTTCGCCCTCAGAGTGGCCAGCTTTCAAGCTGTATTTGAAGGAGATTCAAGTTGATAAAGAGAAATTCAGTTCCTTGTTTTTAGCCTTAATTCTCCGCTCACATAATGGTAAAACAGATAATCTGACACGACGTATTCGTTCAGTTTCACATGAAGTTATATATGTAAACAATGTTTCTTCCTATTGGCTCGTTTGAGCTAATCTAATAATATGTTGTTAAAAAAAACCACCATACAAGTGATGAAACCAAGAACATTTACACTTTTACCCATTTTGTTGTACTTTGTGTTTCTTCTCCTTTCTTTTGATGGAATGCTTATGACACAATCATCAATTGTTGTATATAAATAATTAATTTTTCTAAAAATAGAAGAAAAGAAAAGAAAATGTAGTTTATAAATATTCCTATAAATGAGTAACTGAAACAAATTAGAAAATTGCTAGACCACATATTTTCCCCTCTTGTAATTCCTATCTTTATCTTTAGTTAATTTTAATTTGTATTTCTCTAAACTTTAACATATACAATATCAAAATATTAATTGATACATTTGGACTTGGAATTATAATTTTCGGTAATTAGATTATATCAAACTTAAATATATATTATTAATATTTTGGATATTTAATTATATGTTCGGCTTTGAGAGATATCTATATGGGTATCAGGTAATAGCTGAATCTGAACCCAAACCACGGATTTTGATAATATAAAACTCAATAGAATATTTTGGTTATAACCATATCCTACTCAAACCGTTTTTTTTTTGTTCGGTCCCGGCGTTGGGTTTTCTGCCCAGGCCCAGTCATCAGCATGTAGGTAGGTGAACGAGGTAGTGAATTGTGTTTAGTCTCTAGACATGGTACGGGATAAAAATTCAATTGTAATGTGGTCATCTTCCATGGGAGAGATGATGATGAATGCAGCCACAATGTTCCTAGGGCATAGAATTAATAATGTTTATTTTTTTTTTGAAAAAGTAGAATTAATAATGTTCCAAAGCGATTTTTTAATACAGATGACTGATTAACTAAACATTCTGGTTTCGTTTCATCTCTAATGAGAACAATTATTTTTCTAGGGCATAGAATTAAATTAATAATGATAGAAAGCAGTTTATAATACAAAAGACTGATTTAAAAACCATAACCAAACGCTAGTTTTTGTTTGCCATGAAACAACCAAAAAAAGAAGCACTAATTTTTAAACCTGGGAGAATAAAAGTCTGGTATCGTTTCATCTCCCTAATGAGAACAATGATAAGCAGAATTCGAAATGTCTGATCCTTTTCACCTGTGCTTGTTGCGTTTTGATGGTGGCATGTTCTTCATACTCCTACTGCCGCCTCCACCGCTAGTTCCAGGCCGCGATTTCCCAAACGCTTTCATCTTCCTTCTCTTCCTCTCTTCCTCACTATCAGACTTAGCTCCATGCTCTCTGTCTGCACTAGTAGCTTCTCTCTCCAGTTCACCCCAAGTCTTACCTTTTCTCTTCCTCTTCCTCTGACTCTTGCTCTGAGTCCTCTTCTTCTTCATCCTCTGACTCCACCAATGACTCACTCTCCGAGGCCTCATCCTCTGACTCAGACTCAACCTCCACATCTGATGGTTCATATCCTTCGTCTGACTCCTCAGAGCCCCCAGATTCTGAATCACTTCCGTCCAGATTCAAAAACTCCCATCCTCCATCATCTATGAAGCTCTGCGGATCATCCGTGATCGTCTTCAGGATCTGTTTCCAGTTCAGATTCAGTTTGCTCTCGTAGTACTTTATATCTGTAGTGTCGAGTCACTCCTTTATCCCCTCCAGAGAACTTGTGGGAACTGAGTCAACCCTGAGAACATCTTTTTTGAAGTCCTTGAAGATGATGGCCATGTCAAAGTTCTTCTGCCCAAACCCAACTCTCTCAAGATTCACAATCTCAATCTCACTCAGACTGTCACACCCCTCTCCCAAAAATACACCAAAAGAAAGTACCAACTTGCGTAGCTAATCACATTTCTCTCCTGACCTGAAGGAAAGAGAAAAGAGGGGTGAGTAAAACAAGTTTTACTCAGTGAGAGCGATCCCGCCTGTCCACAGGACCGTCAACACAAAACTAAGCACACCAGCAAGCGCATACACAAAGTCTAAGAATAAGCTATCAATAAACCTCCTAATATCTCCAACAATCAAACATGCTTCCTCAACAACATATAACCTATATATTTCACTAAACACAACTCATATTTAAAACATTAAATCATGCCACCACACAATATCATATAATAACTCGTAACATATGCAGGCACCATTGACCATACATCCCTTACTCATGTTGACACAAATGGTCATACATCCACTTTACTCATGCAGACACTAATGGTCATACATCTTTTTTCCTCATGCAGACACTAATGATCATACATCCACATATCATTATCAAACACTCACGTAACACATATCTGTCCTTAGTAGACATATCATCACTAATCAACCTATATCATACAAACAATCAAACAACTTATCCCTAAACCAAGCATAACACGATTACGGTCAAAATAGATTAGTGTTCAAAGTCCACAGATCACGCCCTCACCTTAATTATGGCTAGAAATAGGACTGGAAGGAAGAAGGCTGGAGCAGCTAGCAACAATCTGAAACTTGCAGCAGAAGAAAAACAGTTCAACATTCTCAATCCCGTTTTTAATTATTTCCTAATAATTTTCTCACCACAAAGACTAAAGTACGACGTAAAACATTAACAAGCCACATGCATCTCACGTCCTCATATTACCATGCAGCAACCTTTACGACTTAAAACACTAATAATCTACATGCATCTCACGTAACCATATAACCATGTAACAAGCATTGAAACATTTAAGTATTACTACTCTAACCACCTAGCAACCAACAATCAATAGTGTCTAACTTTAAACTAACGCTTATCCGATGCACAAAAGTGTAAATGAGGTGTTATGAATCCGCAATTCGCTTCCCCACCTGATTGAAGACGACGACACTAGGAATGGAGAAGTTGAAAGCGGTTAGCCTGAAACGCCCAAGGAACCAAACGACCTCGCTTGCAGACGGGGAAACAGAAACAACAGCAGACGACCTAACTTGCAGATGAAGAAGCCAACGACCCAAACAAACCACCGGTGATGGATCTGGACTCCGGTGAGAGAAGTTAACGACGGAGACAAACGATGACTCAAGCGGTGGTGACTACGGCTCGACGTAACGTGGAACTTGATCTCAGCGAGAAAGGTGATGGTGACTTGAGATTCAGATTTACGGAGACAAGGGAGTGATCGAAGTTGAAACGAAAACTTTGTAAGCGGCCATAACGAAGAAAACAATACGTACACCCATATATACACACTCACTTAGGGTTTTTGTTTAACAAAGAGGCTGGGTCCTTAGTGGGCTGGGTTTCTTTTCAACAAAAATAGGGGTTGGTCCAACAATGGTGGATTGGGGTGTTATAATTCTCCCCCACTTAATTAGAATTCGTCTCCGAATTCATCATTCTTTGCTGTACTTTGTTTTCAATCTTAATGAGTTGAGATTTGAACACATAATTCTTGAAAACAATTATATTGTCCATTAAAGAATCGAGTAACAGATAATGTCTCAAACTCACTAATTATAAAAAAAAAAAAAAAAAATCAGCCTCTTAGAATCCAATAAATGAGCTGGAAAACCGAAAGAAAGCAATTTTTTGTTTTATCCGATATGCTTCAACATTTTACGGCCTTAACCCCTCATTTGTTCTTCTTCCATGCCATTAGTGGGTTTTTCGCCCTCTTGATTCCCCATAACAAATACACGAGCCCCTTGTGCTTGCCTCTTTGGTAATGGTAACAGTTCCTCTCCATCTCGATTATTTTGTTTTTGTCCCACCCATGACGTTCTACAGTTCCTTGCAACATGACCAGGACGTCCACATCGATGACAAGTATCTCGTCCTTCCGGACAGTCGGGCCTAATATGTCCGGGTTTTCCACACGTGAAACACACTCCCATGTGTGCCAAGCACGCTCCAGAATGTGTCTTTCCACATGTGTCACACAATGGGGCTTGATTCCACATTCTCTCATCCTTTTGGTTGTTCAAAACTCGCTTTTGTGACTCCCTTCCCTTAGTTTCCCTCAGCTGAGTATTCCTTAGGTCATTAGCTTCCTCCTCAAGTCCCCTCTCCACTGTAGCGGCCTGCTCAACAAGCTCAACCATGCTAGTACAACCTCGAACAGAGCAACGGTTACGAATATCAGCCCTCAATCCCCTCATAAATCTGCGAATCAATTCCTGCTCACTATACTCTCTCCCAATAAACCTCCTTAGACGAGTGAACTCAGCATCATACCCTCTAACAGTCATCATACCCTGACGAAGCTCCAGAAAATCACATTCCAACTGGTCCATAGCTTCCTGAGGAAAATACTTTTTATTAAACTCCTCCAAGAAATCCTCCCAAGTAGGCACATAACCAACAGGTAAGCTCCTCTCAACATTCCTCCACCAATTGTCTGCATCTCCATGCAAGTAATGCACTGCAAGATCCGTCCTAAACTCCACCGGACATCTAGCTGACCTGAGATTCTTCTCCAACATCTGCCTCCAATCATCAGCCCTAACCTGATCATTTCCACCAGTGAAATACTCTGTGTTCATATTACCCATGAGCTTCATTGTCTCAAAATAAGAAAACTGAAATCCTGCTGGTGGCTGAGGTGGAGCAACCGGGGGTGCAGGTGGTGGCTGGCGAGGTGCGGGTGCTGGGGGAGCATAAACTGGTCGATCCAAAATTTCTCGCATCATGTTCCGGAGCTCTTGCATCTCTACACGAGTTGCAGCAATCTCTTCTGCATTAGCGGCAACGGAATCCTCTTCTGCTGGTGGTTGACCTTGCTCATTAGCTGGTGCATCACCAACTTGGTTTTCTCTGGGGTTTGCAGGACACCTTCCTCTTCTGTTTGGTGCCATTCTCTGTTTGCATAAGATCAAAATTCAGAACCACTACGCAAACTAAAACTTTACTCAAACAATTCTCAACGCAAGTCTACTTCTTTTGGTGTTTTTTTTTTTTTTGAAAAGTCTCAGTCCCCTTTTTCAAAATGCTACAATAAAAAGTTAGCCTTCCGGGTCAGAACCGGCTTGACTTTAACCTGGCTCTGATACCAATTGTCACACCCCTCTCCCAAAAATACACCAAAAGAAAGTACCAACTTGCGTAGCTAATCACATTTCTCTCCTGACCTGAAGGAAAGAGAAAAGAGGGGTGAGTAAAACAAGTTTTACTCAGTGAGAGCGATCCCGCCTGTCCACAGGACCGTCAACACAAAACTAAGCACACCAGCAAGCGCATACACTAAGTCTAAGAATAAGCTATCAATAAACCTCCTAATATCTCCAACAATCAAACATGCTTCCTCAACAACATATAACCTATATATTTCACTAAACACAACTCATATTTAAAACATTAAATCATGCCACCACACAATATCATATAATAACTCGTAACATATGCAGGCACCATTGACCATACATCCCTTACTCATGTTGACACAAATGGTCATACATCCACTTTACTCATGCAGACACTAATGGTCATACATCCTTTTTCCTCATGCAGACACTAATGGTCATACATCCACATATCATTATCAAACACTCACGTAACACATATCTGTCCTTAGTATACATATCATCACTAATCAACCTATATCATACAAACAATCAAACAACTTATCCCTAAACCAAGCATAACACGATTACGGTCAAAATAGCTTAGTGTTCAAAGTCCACAGATCACGCCCTCACCTTAATTATGGCTAGAAATAGGACTGGAAGGAAGAAGGCTGGAGCAGCTAGCAACAATCTGAAACTTGCAGCAGAAGAAAAACAGTTCAACATTCTCAATCCCGTTTTTAATTATTTCCTAATAATTTTCTCACCACAAAGACTAAAGTACGACGTAAAACATTAACAAGCCACATGCATCTCACGTCCTCATATTACCATGCAGCAAACTTTACGACTTAAAACACTAATAATCTACATGCATCTCACGTAACCATATAACCATGCAACAAGCATTAAAACATTTAAGTATTACTACTCTAACCACCTAGCAACCAACAATCAATAGTGTCTAACTTTAAACTAACGCTTATCCCATGCACAAAAGTGTAAATGAGGTGTTATGAATCCGCAAATCGCTTCCCCACCTGATTGAAGACGACGACACTAGGAATGGAGAAGTTGAAAGCGGTTAGCCTGAAACGCCCAAGGAACCAAACGACCTCGCTTGCAGACGGGGAAACAGAAACAACAGCAGACGACCTAACTTGCAGATGAAGAAGCCAACGACCCAAACAAACCACCGGTGATGGATCTGGACTCCGGTGAGAGAAGTTAACGACGGAGACAAACGATGACTCAAGCGGTGGTGACTACGGCTCGACGTAACGTGGAACTTGATCTCAACGAGAAAGGTGATGGTGACTTGAGATTCAGATTTACGGAGACAAGGGAGTGATCGAAGTTGAAACGAAAACTTTGTAAGCGGCCATGACGAAGAAAACAATACGTACACCCATATATACACACTCGCTTAGGGTTTTTGTTTAACAAAGGGGCTGGGTCCTTAGTGGGCTGGGTTTCTTTTCAACAAAAATAGGGGTTGGTCCAACAATGGTGGATTGGGGTGTTATACAGACTGACCACGAGGAACGGGTATTCTATGAGCTCAACTAAGCAGCTGGGGGTCGGTATAATGAATACAGATGTCTTGTGCGGAACACCATGGAAACCAAGCTCTCTCAGAGGTTGATCAAACTCAAGGTCCAGACTTGCAAACTGGGGTTGTTTCCACATATCATTGACCCGTTTTGCAAAGTGATTGAAATCCATGTTGATCTTGTTTTTCCTATCACGCTCCCGCTCTTCTTCATCAATCTCATCTGGATCATACGCTGATGATCTCTTCCCACTACCTAAAGACTGCACAGCATCCATTACCTCCACATAAAACTGAACGTCCTTTGTTTTTTTGGTTCCTACCATGATGTGGTTGTGCAAATGAAAATGAAGGAGGGTGATCATCTCCTTCTCAGCCGGCTGAAAAAACGCGTGCTTTATGTTTGCAAACAGGACATCCACACGCTCGTCAGGCATGGTCGTTGAATACCTGAAACCATTGGTATGAGCTTCGAGTGTTCCCCCAGGAATCTTCTTCTTGCGGCCACTAAACGGCGGACGGATCCGCAGCTTGGACAACCTGAGGGGTTTGAACTTGTTCCCTGCAAGTTGAAGTTTCTCTGACTCCCCAGCCATATTATGAAACTAGAACTTTTGAGAAGTTTATTGATCGGGATAATGATGAACTTGCTCCCGTGACCTACATATTTATAAGCTCCTAGTCCTAAGTCCTAATATAAAAAGGAAATTGTGCATATTCCATAATATAAAAGAATAATTTACTATTTTAATAAGGGAAAAAATCTCATTAAAATCTTAAAATAGGTACCCTTAAAATTTAACCTTAAATTTTCGGCTTAATTACATTAACATACCATTATATTTTCTAAAAAAAAAACAATTAACTGAATAATAATTTGATATGTCATCATTTCTCACACAAATATAAATATCACATATTAAAACTAATTAAATAATTACATAGTATTTTAAGGCAAAATTTCACTAAAATTTACTT
The DNA here is from genome assembly GCF_000633955.1 of Camelina sativa. Lineage (NCBI taxonomy): Eukaryota > Viridiplantae > Streptophyta > Magnoliopsida > Brassicales > Brassicaceae > Camelina > Camelina sativa. The sequence goes on from NC_025686.1 coordinate 2,672,146, forward strand.
ACAAATATACAAGTCAAAGTTATATTGATATTAAGAAAGCAATACACATATTGATTTCTTAAAATCAATTTAAGTAAAATATTCTAGAAAGACTATAAAAACATATCAATTAATATAAAGTTAATAAAAATAAAGAACATATAACTTATTAAACATATAACTTATTAACAAAATCATATTAAAACAAAATATTATTTTATGTTAGTATTATTCCTATAATAATTTAAATAACAAGCTTTCAATAGTTATTATAATTGATTATAAAAAGAAGTATATTACCCCTGAATTATCTCCAACTCATTAAAAGAAACTGAATTCTAAATAAATATAGATTTATATATATTCATAAATAAATATAAAAATGACAACAAATAGGGGATATCATGATGTATGATTATTTATATATACCTAAGTATGTAAACTAATTAATCTCAACATTTAGAGTGATTATTCATTAAAAAATATAAATATTGATAACCGAATAGGAATATACGTTCTAATTGTACATTCATCTATGTGCTATTAAAAAGGAATGAGACAATAACCTTTATCATTATAAATAAACTTAGAACCCAAAAAAATTATAATATATTTAAAATGAGTGATTATTACATTATGCAAAATTGTTATAGTTACTCGATTAACCATAAATATAAATTTGATTTTTAAAGCACACAAATATATATTGCCATAAATTGAAATATTTTATAAATATTTTCTTTACCACGTTTTCATATATTTCACGCGTGAAATATATTCTTATATGAATACGTTGATTTTGGAATTTTATTAATTTTTTTATAATGTTTTTTTTGGTAATAATCTATCATTTATAGAAAATATTAACAACTCGACTAACTCAAAAGATTTATATAGCCTAATTAAAAATACTAAATCAATAAATTAGATTATCTTCAGAAAATCTATTTTAGAATCTGATTATTACTAACATATAATAAAATTAAATAATTAAACTACCAAATAATTTAGTATATGTTGTTATGGTTACATAAGAAACATGCAAAATTATTATGATTAAAAAATAAAACATAAGAGATATGAATTTTATTTTTAAACCGCACAAAAGATATGTTGCAATAAATAGTAAAATTTTATCAATATTTTTTCTACCATAAAACCTCTTACACATTTAAAGATTTCACGGGTGAAACGTATTTTTTACACGAAAAAATAAAGTTTTGAATAAAGAAATAAAAAACTTTAGTTACATATTATGTTTGACAGAAACATATATTTTTATAGGATAATAAAATGGCTTCCGCCTCTTCGTTGTCGTCAACTTGCGTGCCTTCACTGATGAAAGATGAAAAGTGGAGAAACTGGGCGGATCTTCCGCCGAAGGTGACGTCTTCGATTCTGCTTCGTCTNTATGTAAACTAATTAATCTCAACATTTAGAGTGATTATTCATTAAAAAATATAAATATTGATAACCGAATAGGAATATACGTTCTAATTGTACATTCATCTATGTGCTATTAAAAAGGAATGAGACAATAACCTTTATCATTATAAATAAACTTAGAACCCAAAAAAATTATAATATATTTAAAATGAGTGATTATTACATTATGCAAAATTGTTATAGTTACTCGATTAACCATAAATATAAATTTGATTTTTAAAGCACACAAATATATATTGCCATAAATTGAAATATTTTATAAATATTTTCTTTACCACGTTTTCATATATTTCACGCGTGAAATATATTCTTATATGAATACGTTGATTTTGGAATTTTATTAATTTTTTTATAATGTTTTTTTTGGTAATAATCTATCATTTATAGAAAATATTAACAACTCGACTAACTCAAAAGATTTATATAGCCTAATTAAAAATACTAAATCAATAAATTAGATTATCTTCAGAAAATCTATTTTAGAATCTGATTATTACTAACATATAATAAAATTAAATAATTAAACTACCAAATAATTTAGTATATGTTGTTATGGTTACATAAGAAACATGCAAAATTATTATGATTAAAAAATAAAACATAAGAGATATGAATTTTATTTTTAAACCGCACAAAAGATATGTTGCAATAAATAGTAAAATTTTATCAATATTTTTTCTACCATAAAACCTCTTACACATTTAAAGATTTCACGGGTGAAACGTATTTTTTACACGAAAAAATAAAGTTTTGAATAAAGAAATAAAAAACTTTAGTTACATATTATGTTTGACAGAAACATATATTTTTATAGGATAATAAAATGGCTTCCGCCTCTTCGTTGTCGTCAACTTGCGTGCCTTCACTGATGAAAGATGAAAAGTGGAGAAACTGGGCGGATCTTCCGCCGAAGGTGACGTCTTCGATTCTGCTTCGTCTTGGAGCGATTGAGATACTTCAAAACGCTCAAAAAGTGTGCAAACCGTGGCATCGCGTCTGTAAAGACCCTTCGATGTGGCGTAAGATTGACATAGACAACCGCGATGACAGGGCATGTTTCAAGTACAAACTCGATTCCATGTGCCGTCACGCAGTTGATCGCAGCCAAGGAGGGTTGGTTGAGATCGAGATTTGGTACTACGGTACTAATGATCTCATCAAGTACATCACTGATAGGTTCTCTCCTCCCTCCCTCTATCTCTATCTTCGTGTTACTCAAACGCACGCTAATTTTGGTTGATGCTAATTCTAGGGTTAGAGTGATTGGTGGATTTTGTGTCACGAAACTAGATCTAGTCTCTATGCCCCTCTATTTTTGTGTCACGGAACTAGATCTAGTCTCTATGACTCTAGTACTCTATCCTTTTACTGAATCTCTTATGAATGCACTTTCGGACATTGAGTTGCTTGAATCAGTCGTTTTGTCAACCAAGTGTTCTCAATAGGGTTTTTATGTTTTGTTTTCTTCTACAAGGCAAAGTTTATGTTTCACGTTTGTGACTGGTTTATTTAGTTTATCCCCTTTTTCTTACCACTTTTGAGTAGAAAACATCCACTTGTTCATTCTCAGATTGTTATGCTTTTGACGTCTAAAATGGTATGAAATAAAAGAAGAATTAAGAAGATCTTTTTTTTTTAACTAATTTACTCACAATTATTTGCAGGTCAAGTAACCTAAAAAGCCTTGGACTCGTAAGGTGCATGCGGTTAACAGATGAGGGAGTTGCTACAGCAGTTTCGAAAGTTCCATTGCTTGAAGAGCTTGAGGTTTCATACTGCTTATTTACAGGAGAGTCTCTGAGAGCTATAGGCCAGTCTTGTCCGAATCTGAAGACGTTGAAGTTAAACCGCAACCCTGAAATCATGTTTTCAAATTGTGGGTTAGATGACAATGCCAAAGCAATCGCAGGAAGCATGCCTGAACTACGCCACCTCCAGATTCTAGGGAACGGACTAACCAACAAAGGCTTGAAGGCCATTCTTGATGGTTGTCCTCACCTGGAACACCTCGATATACGCGAGTGTTACAACATCAACTTTGTTGGTGATCTCTTGAAGCGATGTTCTGAGAGGATCAAAGATTTGAGACTCCCCGGTGACTCAACGGATAATGATTCAGATGGTGGTGAGTACTTCTATTAAGGCGGCGATCCCATGAGGCCTACTATGATTTCTCACATCCTCTCTTGAACAATGCGGAGTAAGATTTGCTTTGTTGTTGTTGTGACTGATGAACAATTTCAGTTTCCTTTGTTTAAACTCTCTATTTTGGTAGTTCCACTGTCTTTATTTCCTTTGAACTTATAAGTTATTGTCGCTTTTTTTATTATACAGATTATAATCATAGAAAACCGTTTACAAAATGATGCAATTATGCAATTATAAACATGAGTTATAATTATAATAAAATAAAATTTTATTAACACTGATTTAATAATAATTTGATAATTAATTTGTTAACGAATGAAATCTCAATACAACACAATGAGCGCCAATGAGGCAATGACATAAAATTCGATTATTTTCATATATAATATTCATTGCAGCTTTGGTTCATTATCATAATTCTACTACCACAACTACAACTAATATGAAACTGTTACCATTTTGGCTACTATGACATCTTTGGAAAAGTAGGAACTGCTTTATTTTTGAAGGGATACAGGATAAACCGAATACCATCCTTCTCCGTGCTCAATCAAACAATCGAGAATGGAACTCGATGCACAATAACAACCATCACAGAAGCTTTCAGGATGAGATGCAGACAAAACGAACATGGACCAAACCTCCGGCGCCTTACATTAAATGCAATTACGATGCCAGTTTCGACTACAACGTTAATCAAGCTAAATGTGGATGGATATTCAGAGATCAAGATGGTGCTTCCCAAGGATGAGGGCTTTAATATTAAGTTATGCATCATCACCTTTACAAGCTGAAGCAAAGGCATTATTAGCGGCGACACAACAAAGTTGGATTAAAGGTTTAACAAATGTTATGTTTGAAGAAGACAATGAAACCCTCACTGCAATGATCAACGAAAAACAGGTTGATATATCAGTGGATAACATCACTCAAGATATCAAGGCATGGTCATCTAAATTTGTTTTTACTCCTAAAGCCTGTAATAATACTGCTCACTATTTAGCTAAATTTGGTTGTATCTCGAATACTTTTTATTCAGGGTATTTTTCACCTCCTCTCTGGCTCTCAAACCAATTGTATAATGATTATTCCCATTCATTAATATAAATATTTTTGCTGAATTTTTTTTATATTAATTTGATTAAATAATGGGCCTAAGCCCAAGATAGTGAAGGTTTCTGTCGGCTTGGCTGCGTAAACATGTTTATACCGTGAGGACCTAATTGTAAAATTAGATAACGAAATTAAATTAGAATGGCTTCTTCTTCTTCTTCCTCATCGCCGGCGGCGAAGAGGAACGGAGGGTACAGAAACTGGGCGGAACTTCCGCCCGAACTGACTTCATCTATCTTGATCCGTATCAGCCCGATCGAGATACTGCAGAACGCTCAGAAAGTGTGCCGATCGTGGCGACGCGTCTGCATAGACCCATCGATGTGGCGTAAAATCGACCTGAGAAACCTGGATGGCTTGGTTTACGATCTCGAGACCATGTGCCGTCACGCCGTTGATCTCAGCCAGGGCGGTTTGCTTGAGATCAATATTGATGATTACACCACCACTTCTCTCCTCACCTACATCGCCGACAGGTTCTTTCTCTATCCCTAAAACTCCCAATACACGCTAATTTTTTTATGAATTGTCATACGAATTGTGCTATTACTTGTGATTATATATCTAAAGTGGTTAGTTAATTTGTTGAACACTGCATTATATTTAGATTATTATTATAATTATCTATATTGTAACACTCTTTTGCAGATCAAGTGATCTGAGAAGCCTTGGATTTGTTGAATGTGGTCCGGTAATGAGCAGAGGAGTCATTGAAGCAGTCATGAAGCTCTCAATGCTTGAAGAACTCCAGATTTCATACGAGTCTATCAGAGAACAAGATTTGAAACTTGTAGGCCAGTCTTGTCCGAATCTGAGGACGTTAAAGCTATATTGTATGGATAATTCTGAGTACTGTTGTGATAAGGTTGCTCTAGCAATCGCTGAGACAATGCCTGGTCTTCGCCACCTATGGCTTTTCAGGAACGGGTTATCGGACACGGGCTTGAACGCTATTCTTGAGTGTTGCCCTAACCTGAATGTCCTCGATTTACACAAGTGTTCAAACATTACTCTTGTTGGAAATATGGGGAACTGATTTTTTTTTTTTTAAAGGATTAAAGATTTTTGAGACGCCCCCAACCTAATGACTCAACTGCTGATTACCCATTTGGTGACTTACCTTCCGTGTCATGAAAGATGCTTCCTAGATTCTATTCGTTTGTTAGTGATTCTTATTTAGATTATTGTATTTCACTGATCCATACAATTCATGTTGGAATCTCCGCGAACCTATCATATATCAGAATGTCGCTATTATTATAATGTATAAATGAATTTTCCTTATGAGAAACTGAGTACTACATCGTCTAAACGTACAAAATAGAGAAAACCGTAAATGAAGGTACTTCACTTCTTATTTTATTGATTTGAGGTTTTAATCCTTCAGAAAATGATTTGTTCGGTTCTTCTTCCTCGTCGTTTTGAGGTCATGTTGCAATAACTAGTCCCTTGATCTCAAATTACCGAGTCTTGTTTTGCTTCACATTGCCACTCTCATAACACATCCTTTTGCCATGGTTAGTGAAAAGAAGTAGTAGGTTATTACTTATTAGCAGAAGAAGATCATCGACTTGATACTTGTAGAACCCTTATTATGAGCTAGTTAACAATTTAACAAATGCATTAGTAAAATCAAATTCTTAAGTTGTTATCTGCTTCTAATATCTGTACTGTGTCAACTAGAGCGGCTTTTAAAAAGGTTCAAGAAGAGCAAATGAAACGGACCCAAAACAATTTTGCAAAATTACTTTACAATTTAGAGTATTTTAAGATAATTTAGGGCATTTTTCAAAAAGTAATCCTTACTATAAGCTAAAGATATATACTACTTCCTTTAGTTTTTAATATTCCAATTTCTTGGATTTTTTTTTTCTTTCAAAAAGATAGATTTGTTTCTATGCAATATTTATTTGTTGTTATTGATGAATACTGTTGAGTTAGAGTTATATAGAAAATTGTAGATCATAAAAGTAATGCATGCACAACTTTATTATGTGTATATATTTTCTTGTTAAAATGAATTACTAAGAAACAGCTGTATATATAATATATTAGTACATATGCTAAGGTGTTAATATTCTGATGAGCCGGATCTCTCGACAATGAAAAATTCTTTTGAAGTTATTTTGAACATGTTTGAATGCATGTTGACTTGAGTGTCTGTTTAATTTTGGTCATGTTGCAATAGCAGCCTAACAGGTATTTCGCATATGAATTCATTCAACTTTAATTAATCATTCATCTAATTAACCACATTTATTCATTATTTTCTAATAAATTGTCATAGCCGTTTCTCTCTGACGCAACCACCAAGGTTTAGTTTTTCGGCTTAACGTCACAATGTATGGTTTGATGATTTTGTGTCGAAGAATTTTTTTTTCATGGGCATGTTTGTAATAGTTTCTACACTTCTCATGGTGCCTTATGGAGATTTTTCAAGTTTGTGTCTCTATGTCCGTTTATGCTTATTCTTCATGTAACTTTAATTTCTAAGTTGAATCAAAATGTTGGTGCACAAAAATAAAAATTCTATCAAACTTGACATATGTAAGATATATATAAGATACATTTGATTATAAAGCATTTTCAAAATCTAACTGAAATATATTTTTACTTAAATAGAAATGAGTCTATTCACGTTTTTTCATTTCTACTAATATCAAATAGAGTTCAAAATATATTGTCCATGACAATATCAACTCCAAGGCATTTGAATATTCGGTTTTTGGATATTTCGGATATTGGATTTATTATCCATTCGGTTTTTTTTTTTGAATTCTCTATTGGTTTTGCTTTGGTTTTTCTATTTATGTTTTGGTTTTAGTTCCGCAATTTGAATTTTTCATTAATTTTATTTTATTTTTTTTTTTTGGGTAGTTTTGGATATTTTTGGTTGCTTATTTGGAGAATTAATTGGTAATTTTGGTTTGGTTTTGGTTTGGCTAGATTTCGGTTTGGTACATTAGGATTGGTTGTTTTCCCTAAATTAACAATATCTTTGGTATGTTGGCAAGTGTATTTTGCCAAAGCCTGCCTAATTAGAAAATCTAGGGCACATAAATAGCGCGTGACTATTATTTGCTATATGTGCGTGTGGCCTTGCTTGAGTTTTCCTTCAGCTATAAGTATTGAGTCTAATTATTATACGTGGCATGAATTGCACCGCATACACATAATACTACGTAGACCTAGTTTGGAATAAGAGTAGGAAGCCGTATAGAGGTCCGAACACACTTCACTTCACTTCTTATCCTCAAAGATGTCTGCCTCCGTCCCTGTGTCACTGGCTACTTTCGTGCCTCCGCTGACGGAGCTTCCGTCGGACTTGAAAGTCAAAGAGGAGCCAATAAACTTGGCGGAGCTTCCGTCGGACTTGACAGCTTCGATCCTAGTCCGACTTGGTGCAGTTGAGATACTTGAAAACGCTAAGAAGGTGTGCACATCGTGGCGACGCATCTGTAAAGACCCTTCGATGTGGCAAAAAATCGACTTGCGAGAGCTGGGAAGCCGCGGATTGGACGATTTGGCTTTGGATAGATTGTGCCGTCACGCTGTTGATCTCAGCCAGGGCGGCTTGCTTGAGATCGACATTGAGCACTTTGCGACCGATTCTCTCCTCACCTACATCGCCGAGAGGTTCTCTTATCTCTATAATCCCTTACACTTTCAAGTATGCCTTAACTTTTAACGGCTTTTATTTGGACTGATAATCAAATATCTCAAATGTGTTTGTCTCCTTATTTTTCTGGTGAGGATTAGGGCAAAATCTTGTTTACAGTCATCTCAAACGCTTTGCTCGTACAACACGTCATTCCTTGCTCTTCTTAGTTGATTAGTACTTTGAGAATTTCTAAATCACTATATTGTTCTGCTTAGTTAATGCTTTAATCGACACGCAATGATTTGCAGATCAAGTAATCTGAAAAGTCTTGGACTTCGAGTATACCAGGGATATGTGACGAACAAAGTACTTGTGGACGCAATCGCAAAATTTCCATTGCTTGAAACCTTCGAGGTCTCACACTCATCGCTTAAACTGAATCTGAAAGCTATAGGACAGGCTTGCCCGCAGCTAAAGACATTGAAGCTAAACTCCTCAGGGTCAGGGTTTTGTGGGTTAGATGAGTTAGGTTACAGGTCCGTTCGCGTCAAGTGTGATGATGAGTATGCCCTAGCAATCGCTGAAAGCATGCCCAAACTACGCCACCTCCAGCTTCTTGGGGACAGGTTAACTGACACTGGCTTGAACGCCATTCTTGACGGCTGTCCTAACCTGGAACACCTCGATTTACGCAAGTGTTTCAACATTAAACTTGCCGGAAATCTTGAGAAGAAGTGTTTGGAGAGGATCAAAGAGTTCAGAAGCCCGAATGACCCAACTGTTGATTACCCATTCGATATCGTTTTTGTCAATTCTGATTCAGATGAAGACTATTCAGATGAGGAGGGGAACATTGACGCCTACTACGACTTAGCAGGCACCTATATAGGTATTGAATCTCTCTGAAAACAAGTTGCTTTTGTTGGCCTTGTCAACTTATGAACTCGTTCATGTCTCCTCTTTTCTCTATGTTCGTACTATGCTTTGGTTGTTTAAAATTATTTCCTTTGAACTTTTAATTGTTGAGAGTGTGACTGTATAGCTCGACGAAAACGATGCGATGGTTTTTTATTTCTCAATGATCTGCTGATTTAAATTTACAAATCTAGTGGTGCTCAGGAGCTCTAGGTCTTAATAACACTCATGGCCATAGTTGAATATCAAAGTTATAGGTGATGATCTTGTCCACGGCTAAAGACATTGAAGCTAAATATATTGCTTATGTTATTCTCTCTTAAAAGTTAATGATGATCATGATTCATGCACTAGTTTTGGTGAAACCATGCTTGAAATACGCTACCTCCAGCTTCTTGAGAATAAGAAGACTAAGGGAAAGTGGCTTAAAAACACCATTCTTGATAACAATCCTGACCTGGAACACTTTAATTTACGCAAGTGTTTCAACATTAACCTTGTTGGAAATTGATATATCATGGTTTTTATGGTTTTTAACCATGATATAAGGAGTCTTTTAGAGTCTTTGATGTGTTTTCTATGATGTTTTGGAGTCTTTGCAGGTTTTCTAGGATTTTAGCACGGATGGAGCGAAATGGAGCAATTTGGATTGTTTTGGAGCAGAAATCTCGGATCAAAACAAGGGCATCGATCGACACCAAGATTTGGAGCATCGATCGACACCCTCTTCAGCCGATGAAGAATCACAAAATTGGAAGTTTTACAATTCTACCCCAAAGTCTTCCAAAATTGCAACATAAGTCCCTGACGTGTTTTAGGACATATATATATATATAGTTTTTAGGTTTTTAAAACCCTTAAGTTTTATTCTATCAAGTTTTATTTTCCTGCAACCCTGTGAAATTTTGAGAGCTTTGGAGAGAGAGATCTGCTTTGTAGAGAAGAATTTCTTGAACTCCCTTTACTCTTTTAATCTCTATTTGCTTATTATTCAGAATTATGTTTTGTTCTTCATTGATTAATGTCTGAGTAGTTTGCTTGTTAGGTTCAGGGTTTTTTATAGAGTTTTTATGAATTATTAGATCTGATTATTTAGGATTCATTATCTATCTAGATCTCCATCTTATGTTGTTCTTCATATTAATCCTTTATTGGCCATCTAGAATTAATAATCTACGAAAATAAATTGATATGAGAAGATAATTGATTTTCCTGATAAAACCTTTTGATGAGCAAAATTATTTCTTGCAAAGATATTTGATTTGATAATTTTGTGAACAATCTAAACCTGATTTTATTGCTGATTTTTAACTTAGAATTTTGCAAAGAGATTTGGATTTTCTGGTTTTAAATTTAGATATTATTTGCAGTGACAACTGATTTAATTTACAAAAATGTTTAGAGTTCTAAATCTGTTCTTAATTGCTTGAATCCTATTTATTTCTTGATTTAATATTTCATAATTTCCTGAGAAATTCCCTAGACCTAGCTTTTTGATCCATTGAATTTACAACAATTTTATTTAATATTTTTGCATTGCTTATCTTTATTTAAATCAATTTGTTTAGCATAATTATAAAACTCTATAATTTATTGTGTAAACTTGAGTCCTTGTGGAATTCGATCCCTAAGTACTGCAGTGATCTCTTAATTTGAGAGAGTAGTTCTAGGGTAAATTTGAGCATATCATAAATCTAGAGAAGTGATATTGAGAAAATATTTTAAACGCCCCAATGAGTCAACTGCTGATTACCCGATACCCATTTTGTCTATTTTGATTTAGATGAGATGACTTGGGCATGTAACTTATATGGTGGTGGTGACATGGAGGTCGACTATGATTTCTAAGGTGCCAGTAACATAGATTTCAGATTAGATATTAAATCTCTATATGCAGAAAACCTGTTGTTTATGCTGATCTCCAACTTATGAACTCGTTCATGTCTCTTTTTTCTCTACGTTCGTAATTGCAGTGTGTCCTTATTTTGATCTTTTCTAATTTTGTGTCCGTTTAGAAGACATGCATGTGCAATTAAAACTATTCATCATGAGAAATTAAACATGAATAAAAAATTAAAACCCATGGAAGGCCTGACTCCTTAGCTAACATGTGCAATCACGCCGTTGATCATAGGTTACATAATGATAGTCATCAACAATATACTAATGGTAAATATATATATATATATATATATATATATACTAGATAAGAACCTGTCCGATGTGCAGTTTTAAAATTTTGTAAATAAAATAAAATTTAATAAAATTTAATAAAATTTAATAAAATTTAATAAAATTTAATAAAATTTAATAAAATTTAATAAAAATATATTAATATTTGTTATGCGTTATTTATTAGTTTTATTTTTGCTATAATATACTAATTTATATTCATTTACCAATCTTTTATGTAAAACATATTTTTTATACTTATAAATATTATATGTTACAAATATGTTTTTTACCACCATCTAGAAAATATCTGTATGAATATATTAAGCCAATTATTATATGTCTTTTTATTTTTACTTTTGTATAGTTTTTTAAATTATTAAAATTATTGGCTCAAAAAAATATTTTAAAGAAAAAATATACTCCCTCCGTTACAAAATATATGATGTTTTAAGCAAAACACGCAGATTAAGAAGTTTTTACTTTTAACAAGTTCAACCAATCAGAAATAATACTGCATAATATAAAATACTAAACTAATCTAAAAGTTGCATTGAAATTTGAAAACATCCTATATTATGAAACAACAAACTTCTCCAAAATATTCTATATTCTGAAACGGAGGGAGTATTATATAGTATACGAATCAATAATGTCTCATCACAATAGAATATGACCAACCATGGAGAAAACTTTGGCTCCACACTCCTCTTTTATGGAGAGAACCTTGCGTCCAACCTCCTCCACCATTTAGAGAACTTTGGCTTCACCTTCTTCCCTTGGGGAGATAACATTGCGTCCAACCTCCTCCACCTTTCTTCCTTAAAGAGATAAAATTGCGTCCAACCTCCTCCACCATAAAGAGAACCTCGGCTCTGCCCTCCTCATGTGTGAAGAGAACATGTTCACGTCTTTTAGCTATCTCAAAATGGCTTCTCCGACAACCAATGAAACTAAAGATCATTTTCTAAAATCACAAAATCTTTTGATAGTAACTAATGTTAAACTTTTCAATGTATTTGTGGAAGTGTATTTGACACACCATGATGTAGCCTTTGTCTCTGGAACGCCCCGACTGCCACCTTTCTTAGTGAGCCCCATGTCCACTGTCAGTTCATGGGCCTACCTTTCTCAGTGGGTCCCACATCTACTCTTGGCCCATCCATATCCGACGGCCGGTTTGTTACGTCTAGGAAATTTTAAATACTTGTTTATCGATCCTCAAATCACCATATGCTCTTTCCTTGTGTTTTATCCTCACTTGCGTAGTTCCGACAATCACTACCCGAAAGATCACCCATCATGAAACTACTCCAGTTCAAACAAGCTTAACTCTGAAGTTCTCTCAGGACCCTTGATCGAAAAGATAATTGCACTTTGGTGACAAGGTGACCAAATTAATTCTTTTAAACTTATCTGCAAACCAGGGTGTCACAATCTCCGAACTCCCATGAATCTATCAAAAACAGTTTTTGTTTTTCCAATCTATCTATCTATGGTTGTTGTAATCTTGTGTTTGATTAGCCTATTTTATTTAACCATTAGGTTGATGAACTTCTACTCTTTATCTCCCTTTGGGATTAAATGAATGGTAACAATTATATTTGCACAAAAAAAAAGGTCTATGACCAACCAATCAAGGTTGAGAAATTAGAAAAAAATTAATTTGGCATAAATAAAAAATAATAGAAAATTATAAGCACGATAATATATGAATCCCAAATAATTCAAAGGTGAAAAGATAAATTAAATAAAATAATCTAAAAATACTAAATTAAATTTTAAAATACAGTATTAGAAAAAGAAAAACATATATTATTTTTTTTGGGTCAACATATTAATCTTACCTATTCCAAACTGAAAAGGAAAAAGTAGGAGAAAATTTTGGTTTAAAAAAATAAGAAAAATTTACCTTTCCATTAACAAAGTTTTACCAATAGAACAAAATTGGAAGCAATATTTTTGAATAACTTATTTTGTTAGAAGAAAAATATGAGACGATCTATGTTTATATAGAAGTGAATGTTTACAAATTTTAGAATTAATAATTAACTATATATTTTCTGTAATCCCATTTTTTTTTTTTGTAGAATTAATAACTTCAAATTAAATATAAGTAAATAATGTTATAATTTTGAATTTTATGATATATATATATATATATAATATTCTTATAAATATTTATAAAAAAACTTTTAGTTTTTGTAACTTTTTGATAATTATATTTTTTAATTATTAATTTGTTCAAAACAAAATATTGTAATCTCGAATCCTTCCTATTAAATATTAACTTTTACATATGTCAAAATCTCAGATTGATATAAACTTGACACATGCTAAAATCATGTTAGTGGCTATTTTTCAAAACCCAACTTTATATGATAAGATATACATATATATATAATATACTTAGTGATAGTCATCAACAATATTACTTAAATGGTTACCAAAAACATCTTTGACTGAGTGTATGCCACACATGACAATCTGTAACTATATTTTAGATTTTGTCTACCACCACAATAATGTTATCAGCATAATGTGGAAGATTCACTTTTGACCAAAAATAAAAATGAAATTAAATAACTAGGTTGACTAGAGAGTTATATAAAATAGAGCTTTTTGTAAGGATTTAGAGAAGCACATACTTAATCTTTTATTTTCTTAGAAACAGAAAAGTAATTAACAGTAAGAACAAAAATAATGAGTTTCACAAAAACTTATGTTATTTTATTTCTTGTAGTGATCTTGACAAATTCGTTGTCCAACTCTGGCGTCTTGGCTTCATCAGGTATGTTGTTATTATTCAAATATTATTTGTTATTTTAACTGTAACTATTGAATATAAATTTTACTTTTTGGAAAGAAAAAAATATGTAAAACCGTTTTTTTACTTTTTCTTTTAACATAAATCCTACATGTGTTATAGTGAATGAAGCACCAAAATCTGATACGTGCACTAGACCATGTACAAAAGAGTATGGAAACGATGAATGCCAGTATGACTGTACCTTCATGAATTACAAGGATGGACAGTGTGTTGCTGGACGATGTTGTTGCAAACATTGGTAGATAATCATCCAGCAATTTGAGCGGTTGAATTATATATATATATATATATATATATATATATTTTTATATATATGTATTATCAATTTATGTATGCTCTTTAATAAAATAAAACATATATATTATCGTTTCTGTGATTCTACTTATTTGTCTTGATGTGTGTGTTTATAGAACAACTTGTATTAAGTTTGTGCGTGCAAATAACAAAAATGACCATTTGCTAGATTAAACTTAATCAAAAAAAATATTAAGAAAGTATTTTTTTGATAGTTACATATCCTTTTATTAATATCAGATTTATGCATACAATTTATTTTGATAAAAACTAGTTTTAATCTAAGGTACATGTTGTTCTTATACATTGGACATGAAGATTGCAATTTACACTTGTCTGATTTACTTTAGATTATCTCCATGAGCGACAAATAGTGAAACAGTTTATGTTTCGCCTAAAATTGATACAGTTACAAGAAAGTGAGATATTAAAAGATATATTAAACATGTTCCTTTTAAAACCATTAATTTCTTCTCCAAAATCTCCACCCTTGGTATTTATTTGAAAATGAACTATCTTCGGAAAAACCTGAAGAAAAAATCTAACAATAAATAAATGACTAATTATTTATTTAAGTATTTATCTCAGGAACTTTGACCGAAAAGATAATTGCAGTTTAATGACGTAGATGGCCAAATCAATATTTTATACATCTTCACAAACCAGGATGTCACAATTCATCGCCACTAATACATCACAACGTTTTTGTTGCACACCAAAATTGTCACCCCTGAAAATGTGATCCCTATTGACTTTACACTCGTCCTGGTTCAGCTCTGATACCACTTGAAAATAAATTCTAAATTTCATAAAAAATTTGAAATCTATACTATATTTTTTTTGGTATTTGAGATACCCTATATTGTCTTTAAAATGACATTTTCTTAATTAATATTTAATTTTCAGAAAATAATAATTTAACTAATATGTTTTACATATATTAGTATAAACTAAAATTAACAATTTAAATTAAAATATTCAGAAATTTTTTTAGTTTTTTTTTTGAAAAATTAGTAATAAAGGACCTTTCTAATTTTTTTTGTCTATATTTAATTTTATTTGTAAGTTGTTAATTATGATTAAACTACCATTACTAAAAGATAAAATCAAGTTTTAAGCAGTTTAATAGAGAAACAAAAAAATCATCTTAATAGATAACTTCAAAGAAGATTTGAAGAAGAAACTTTGCGGTTTTGTTGAAAATAATTAGTTTTTAATATATATCCATGACTTTTGTTCTATAACGTTTAATATTTATTTTTTCTTTCAATTCTAAAAAGTTTAGATTATGAATTAGACCATTTTTACATGTTTTACAAATTTAAATGAAATATGTTCTAAAATTTTGGAATATGGAATTTTAGAGGTTCCAATTTTATATGATTAACAAAATTTAGAGTACATATTCTACGAAAGTTAGTCTTTGTATTTATTTAAAATTAAATATATATATATATATATATATATATATATATGTATTTTAAATGTCTTCATCACATTTTCCTAAAAATCAAATAAAGAATGGTAAATACTGTTTTCATATTACAAAAAAAAAAAAAAAAAATCAATTGAAAACTTACATTCAAAAAATTATATGTTTGATGGGAAATTTATTTAGATTACTGCTGATTGAATAATCTAAATAGAAAGCACATAAAAAGAGATTAATTTGACACACTTAGTAGACCACTTATTTTTTTTGGGGATTATTAATTTTACTAAAGCGTTTTAATTAAGGCTCAATTGATTAATTTCATAATTAAAGGTATAATAGGTTTTTAATTATTGTAAAGCCTATTTCACCACCAAATATAGATGAACAAACTTTTCTTAACAAACATCTTTTTATTTTCAGTTTCCTCATTTTCCATTTTATAATTCTATTAAATTACAAAATCAAACCGAATTACAGGTTTTATTAAAATAGAAACGATTCTATTCCACATTTTGTTTGATATTTCCTACTAAAATCGGAGGGAATCCAATATATACTATTCATGACTATTGACAATATCAGTGGTGTGGTGGGAAATGTAATTTGCCTAATGAGAAAATCAGAGGAAATATAATAAGCGCGTGAGTGTTATTCGCTATATGCTTGATCTTCCTTTAGCTATCGAGTGTTGAGTCTAATTATTAGACGTGGCATGAATTGTACCACAAACACAAAATACTACGTAAACCTAGTTTTGAATTAGAGACGGGGGGAGCCATAAAAAGGTCCGAACACACTACACTTTCACTTCTTATCCTCAAAAAAATGTCTGCCTCCTCCTCTACATTGGTGCCTCCGCTGATGATGAGAGAGGAAGAAGAGCCGAGAAACTGGACGGAGCTTCCGTCGGAGGTTACGTCTTTGATCCTGCTCCGACTTGGTGCAGTTGAGATACTTGAAAACGCTCAGAAGGTGTGCAAACCGTGGCGACACATCTCTAAGGACCCTTCTATGTGGCGAAAAATCGACATGCGAGACCTGGGAAACCGAAGATTGAAGGATTTGGATTTCGATACCTTGTGCCGTCACGCTGTTGATCTCAGCCAGGGCGGCTTGCTCGAGATCAACCTTGACTTCTTCTCGTCCGATTCTCTCCTTGCTTGCCCACATCTAAAGACATTGAAGCTAAACTCCCCAGGATGGTCACGCTACATATCGTTTCGCACCAAATGTGATGATGATGATTATCCCCTAGCAATCAGCATGCAACTGTTTCGACATCAACCGTGTCGGCATTCTTAAGAAGCACTGTTTGGAGAGGATCAAAGAGTTCAGAAGCCCGGACAACTCAACCGATGGTATCACTTTTGTCAATTCTGATTCTGACTCAGATGATGACGACTCAGATCATGAAGGTCTACAACAACTTAGGAGGTACTGGGGACTATTATAGGGACTAGGTATTAAACGTCTCTAAAAAAAATTTGCTTTTGTTGGTCTTGTCAACTTATGAAGTCGTTCATGTCTCCTAGCTCTTTTCTTTATGTTGGTACTTAGTAGTTTCAAAGACCTTATTTCCTTTAAACTTTTAAGCTTTGAGTGTGTGACTGTAAGTTGCGATAACGATCAGATGATTTTTATTATGAGATTCTATTATATAATATATATATACTTAAAATATGGCCCGAACAAATAGTATAAACATGCTTCTAAGTTTCATTTGTCTAATCAAGTAATGTAAAACTTATAGGTCATTAATTTTTGTCCACGGCTAAATACATTGAAGTTAAATTTCTTGGTTAGTGGTTACAAGCGTTCTCACTTGAAAGTTAAAGATGATATATCATACACTAGTTTTTGTGAAAGCGTGCTTGAAATACGTCACCTCCAAGACTAACGAAAAGTGGCTTAAACGCCATTCTGGATAACAATCATGACATAAACACTTTGAATTACGCAAGTGTTTCAACGTTAACCTTGTCGGGGATAAAACGATGTTTCAAGATAATCAAAGATTCTTAACGCCCCAAAATGACTCAACCACTGGTGACCCATATGATACCAGTTTTGTCAATTTTGATTCAGATTATGGCTTGTGAAATTTATGGTGGTGATGACATATTGAGGTTGACTATAATTTTAAGGTGCCACAGCCACTAACTATATTTCGGACTACCTATTGAATACTATGAAAAATGCAGAAAAGATGTGTATATGCTGGTCTTGCCAATGCCACTTATGAACTTTTTCATGTTTCCTTTTTTTTCTCTACGTTCATATAGTTGCGGTGTCCTTATTTTGAACTTGTTTGAGCGTTTCTTGACTTCAGTGTCCGTTTCGAAGCCATGTGCAATAAAACATAGTATCATATCATTCATTGAAAGTATCCATTCATTTATGGGCATCTCAATCCTACTCTACTTTTTCTTTAAAATTTAATATATTCTTAATCCGCTCTTACTCTATATCTCATTCTAAATTAGAGTCGAAGATAAAATTAGTCTATATTTATTAGTTTTGGTGAAAGCATGCTTGAGAATAAGAAGACTAAGGAAAAGTGGCTCAAAAACACCATTCCTGATAACGATCATGACCTGGAACACTTTAATTTACGCAAGTGTTTCAACATTAACCTTGTTGGAAATCTAGAGAAGTGATATTGAGAAAATATTGTAAACGCCCCAACGAGTCAACTGCTGATTACCCGATACCCATTTTGTCTATTTTGATTTAGATGAGATGACTTGGGCATGCAACTTATATGGTGGTGGTGACATGGAGGTCGACTATCATTTCTAAGGTGCCAGTAACATAGATTTCGGATTAGATATATTAAATCTCTATGCAGAAAACATGTTGTTATGCTGATCTCCAACTTATGAACTCGTTCATGTCTCTTTTTTTCTCTACGTTCGTAATTGCAGTGTGTCCTTATTTTGATCTTTTCTAATTTTGTGTCCGTTTAGAAGACATGCATGTGCAATTAAAACTATTCATCATGAGAAATTAAACATGAATAAAATATTAAAAACCATGGAAGGCCTGACTCCTTAGCTAACATGTGCAATCACGCCGTTGATCATAGGTTACATAATGATAGTCATCAACAATATACTAATGGTAAATATATATATATATATATATACTAGATAAGAACCAGTACGATGTGCGGTTTTAAAGTTTTGTAAATAAAATAAAATTTAATAAAAATATATTAATATTTGTTATACGTTATTTATAAGTTTTATTTTTGCTATAATATACTAATTTATTTTTATTTACAAATCTTTTATGTAAAACATATTTTTTATACTTATAAATATTGTATGTTACAAATATATTTTTTACTACCATCTAGAAAATATTTGTATGAATATATTAAGCCAATTATTATATATCTTTTTATTTTTACTTTTGTATAGTCTTTAAATTACTAAAATTATTGGCTCAAAAAATATTTTGAAGAAAAAATATATTATATAGTATATTAATCAATGATGTATCATCACAATAGTATATGATCAACCATAGAGATAACTATGACAACCCGTCCCGCGGACTCCACTAGCCCCCGCTAGCTGCCCCAACGGACCGTCCGTGGACCCTGCTAGCCCCCTATTAACAATTGGTGACAGCTTGTCATGTGTAAAGGTTGTAAAAAGGTGGGGACGAGGGTTCAAGGAACGCCTGGCGCACCAATAACCTACTGGTGGATTTGGACATCCACAGTGAAAGGTTAGGATCGATGCCCTGCAGGGCCAGCTTGGGGTCCGTTGGGACGGCTAGCGGGGGGCTAGCAGGTTCCACGGACGGTCCATTGGGGCAGCTAGCGGGGGGCTAGTGGGGTCTGCGGGACGGGTTGTCACAATAACTTTGGCTCCGCACTCCTCCCTTATGGAGAGAACCTTGCGTCCAACCTCTTCCACTATTTAGAGAACCTTGGCTTCACCTTCCTCCCTTGGGGAGATAACCTTGCGTCCAACCTCCTCCACCATGTAGAGAACCTTGGCTTCACCTTCCTCCCTTGGGAAGATAACCTTGCGTCCAACCTCCTCCACCTTTCTTCCTTTAGAGAGATAAAATTGCGTCCAACCTCCTCCACTATAAAGAGAACCTCGGCTCTGCCCTCCTCATGTGTGAAGAGAACATGTTCACGTCTTTTAGCTATCTCAAAATGGCTTGCTCCGACAACCAATGAAACTAAAGATCATTTTCTAACATCACAAAATCTTTTGATAGTAACTAATGTTAAACTTTTCAATGTATTCGTGGAAGTGTATTTGACACACCATGATGTAGCCTTTGTCTCTGGAACGCCCCAACTGCCACCTATCTTAGTGAGTCTCATGTCCACTTTCAGTTCATGGGTCTACCTTCCTCAGTGAGTCCCACATCTACTCTTGGCCCATCCATATCCGACGGCCGGTTTGTTACGTCTCGGAGGCTTTAAATACTTGTTTATCGATCCTACAAATCACCATATGCTCTTTCCTTGTGTTTTATCCTCACTCGCGTAGTTCCGACAATCACTACCCGAAAGATCATCCATCCTGAAACTACTCCAGCTCAAGCAAGCTTAACTCTGAAGTTTTCTTAGGACCCTTGATCGAAAATGTAATTGCACTTTGGTGACATAGGTCACCAAATCAATTCTTTTAAACTTATCCGCAAACCAGGGTGTCACAATCTCTGAACTCCTATGAATCTATCAAAAACAGTTTTTGTTTTTCCAATCTATCTATCTATGGTTGTTGTAATCTTGTGTTGGATTAGCCTATTTTATCTAACCATTAGGTTGATGAACTTCTACTCCTTATCTTCCTTTGGGATTAAATGAATGGTAACAATTATATTTGCACAAAAAAAAAGGTCTATGACCAACCAATCAAGGTTGAGAAATTAGAAAAAAATTAATTTGGCATTAAAAAAAAATATTAGAAAATTATAAGCACGATAATATATGAATCCCAAGTAATTCAAAGGTGAAAAGATAAATTAAATAAAACAATCTAAAAATACTACATTAAATTTTAAAATACAGTATTAGAAAAAGAAACACATATATTTTTTTTTGGGTCAACATATTAATCTTACCTATTCCAAACTGAAAAAAGGAAAAAGTAGGAGAAAATTTTGGTTTAAAAAAATAAGAAAAATTTACCTTTCCATTAACAAAGTTTTACCAATAGAACAAAATTGGAAGCAATATTTTTGAATAACTTATTTTGTTAGAAGAAAAATATGAGACGATCTATGTTTATATAGAAGTGAGTGTTTACAAATTTTAGAATTAATAATTAACTATATATTTTCTGTAATCCCATTTTTTTTTTTTTTTGTAGAATTAATAACTTCAAATTAAATATAAGTAAATAATGTTATAATTTTGAATTTTATGATATATATATATATAATCTTCTTATAAATATTTATAAAAAAACTTTTAGTTTTTGTAACTTTTTGATAATTATATTTTTAAATTATTAATTTTGTTCAAAACAAAATATTGTAATCTTGAATCCTTCCTACTAAATATTAACTTTTACATATGTCAAAATCTCAGATTGATATAAACTTGACACATGCTAAAATCATGTTAGTGGCTATTTTTCAAAACCCAACTTTATATGATAAGATATACATATATATATAATATACTTAGTGATAGTCATCAACAATATTACTTAAATGGTTACCAAAAACATCTTTGACTGAGTGTATGCCACACATGACAATCTGTAACTATATTTTAGATTTTGTCTACCACCACAATAATGTTATCAGCATAATGTGGAAGATTCACTTTTGACCAAAAATAAAAATGAAATTAAATAACTAGGTTGACTAGAGAGTTATATAAAATAGAGCTTTTTGTATGGATTTAGAGAAGCACATACTTAATCTTTTCTTTTCTTAGAAACAGAAAAATAATTAACAGTAAGAACAAAAATAATGAGTTTCACAAAAACTTATGTTATTTTATTTCTTGTAGTGATCTTGACAAATTCGTTGTCCAACTCCAGCGTCTTGGCTTCATCGGGTATGTTATTATTATTCAAATATTATTTGTTATTTTAAATGTAACTATTGAATATAAAATTTACTTTTTGGAAAGAAAAAAATCTATAAAACCGTTTTTTTTTTTTACTTTTTCTTTTAACATAAATCCTACATGTGTTATAGTGAGTGAAGCACCAAAATCTGATTNTTATTTGTAGTTTGGACTTTAGTAACTATAGGCCCACAAAGCAAAAACAAAAAATTCCTACATTTCCTTTTAATATAAATATTTTCAGCAAAATATATATATATATATATATATATATATATATTTCAGATTTATGTATGCTCTTTAATAAAATAAAACATATATATTATCGTTTCTGTGACTCTACTTATTTGTCTCGATGTGTGTGTTTATAGAACAACTAATATTAAGTTTGTGCGTGCAAATAGCAAAAATGACCATTTACTAGATTAAACTTAATCAAAAAAATTATTTAGAAAGTACTTTTTGATAGTTATATATCCTTTTATTAATATCAGATTTATGCATACAATTTATTTCGATGAAAAACTAGTTTTAATCTAAGGTATTTGTTGTTCTTATACATTGGACATGAAGATTACAATTTATACTTGTTTGATTTACTTTAGATTATCTCCATGAGCGACAAATAGTGAAACAGTTTATGTTTCGCCTAAAATTGATACAGTTACAAGAAAGTGAGATATTAAAAAATATATTAAACATGTTCCTTTTAAACCATTAATTTCTTCTCCAAAATCTCCATCCTTGGTATTTATTTGAAAACGAACTATCTTCGGAAAAACTCGAAGGAAAAATCTAACAATAAATAAATAACTAATTATTTATTTAATTATTTATCTCAGGAACTTTGACCAAAAAGATAATTGCAGTTTAATGACGTAGATGGCCAAATCAATTATTTTATACATCTTCACAAACCAGGATATCACAATTCATCGCCACTAATATATCACAACGTTTTTGTTGCACACCAAAATTGTCACCCCCGAAAATGTGAGCCCTATTGACTTTACACTCGTCCTGGTTCAGCTCTGATACCACTTGAAAATAAATTCTAAATTTCATAAAAAATTTGAAATCTATACTATAATTTTTTTGGTATTTGAGATACCCTATATTGTCTTTAAAATGACATTTTCTTAATTAATATTTAATTTTCGGAAAATAATAATTTAACTAATATGTTTTACATATATTAGTTTAAACTAAAATTAACAATTTAAATTAAAATATTCAGAAATTTTTTTAGTTTTTTTTTGAAAAATTAGTAATAAAGGACCTTTCTAATTTTTTTGTCTATATTTAATTTTATTTGTAAGTTGTTAATTATGATTAAACTACCATTACTAAAAGATAAAATCAAGTTTTAAGCAGTTTAATAGAGAAACAAAAAAACAAAAAAAATCATCTTAATAAATAACTTCAAAGAAGATTTGAAGAAGAAACTTTGTGGTTTTGTTGAAAATAATTAGTTGTTTATATATATCCATGACTTTTGTTCTATAACGTTTAATATTTATTTTTTCTTTAAATTCTAAAAAGTTTAGATTATGAATTAGACCATTTTTACATGTTTTACAAATTTAATTGAAATATGTTCTAAAATTTTGGAATATGGAATTTTAGAGGTTCCAATTTTATATGATTAACAAAATTTAGAGTACATATTCTACGAAAGTTAGTCTTTGTATTTATTTAAAATTAAATATATATATATATATATATATATATATATATGTATTTTAAATGTCTTCATCACATTTTCCTAAAAATCAAATAAAGAATGGTAAATACTGTTTTCATATTACAAAAAAAAAAAAAAAAAATCAATTGAAAACTTACATTCAAAAAATTATATGTTTGATGGGAAATTTATTTAGATTACTGCTGATTGAATAATCTAAATAGAAAGCACATAAAAAGAGATTAATTTGACACACTTAGTAGACCACTTATTTTTTTTGGGGATTATTAATTTTACTAAAGCGTTTTAATTAAGGCTCAATTGATTAATTTCATAATTAAAGGTATAATAGGTTTTTAATTATTGTAAAGCCTATTTCACCACCAAATATAGATGAACAAACTTTTCTTAACAAACATCTTTTTATTTTCAGTTTCCTCATTTTCCATTTTATAATTCTATTAAATTACAAAATCAAACCGAATTACAGGTTTTATTAAAATAGAAACGATTCTATTCCACATTTTGTTTGATATTTCCTACTAAAATCGGAGGGAATCCAATATATACTATTCATGACTATTGACAATATCAGTGGTGTGGTGGGAAATGTAATTTGCCTAATGAGAAAATCAGAGGAAATATAATAAGCGCGTGAGTGTTATTCGCTATATGCTTGATCTTCCTTTAGCTATCGAGTGTTGAGTCTAATTATTAGACGTGGCATGAATTGTACCACAAACACAAAATACTACGTAAACCTAGTTTTGAATTAGAGACGGGGGGAGCCATAAAAAGGTCCGAACACACTACACTTTCACTTCTTATCCTCAAAAAAATGTCTGCCTCCTCCTCTACATTGGTGCCTCCGCTGATGATGAGAGAGGAAGAAGAGCCGAGAAACTGGACGGAGCTTCCGTCGGAGGTTACGTCTTTGATCCTGCTCCGACTTGGTGCAGTTGAGATACTTGAAAACGCTCAGAAGGTGTGCAAACCGTGGCGACACATCTCTAAGGACCCTTCTATGTGGCGAAAAATCGACATGCGAGACCTGGGAAACCGAAGATTGAAGGATTTGGATTTCGATACCTTGTGCCGTCACGCTGTTGATCTCAGCCAGGGCGGCTTGCTCGAGATCAACCTTGACTTCTTCTCGTCCGATTCTCTCCTTGCTTACATCGCCGATAGGTTCTCTTTTGTTTTATGGCTTTTATTTGATTTCATTGTCTGGGAATAGTTAGTTAGACACAAAATGTCCGAGTGTCTCTGAATTGTGTTTGTTCCTTTTTTCTCTCTCGTGTGGATAAGGGCAAGAATATATGTTTAACTTGGAATTGTTAAGTTTTTGTTGTTTTGTTTATCCTTTTACTGGATCTGGCGATCTGCTAGTAATGGCTTTGGATAGTCATTTACTTAATTTAACTCAAGAATGTGTACTTGGCAACTTAAAGTTTTCCTTTATGTACTCTACGTTTGGGATTAGATGCACAGATATATTTGAAGGATATATAGTTTATAGTCCTTAGTTCTCATATAGTTTCACTCCGTTACTCGTTATTAGCATATATGAGAATATCATCAGCTTATTTTACATGCTTCTAAGTTGATTAGTACTTTGAGAATTTCTAATCCCTATTGTTCTTAGTTTATGATTTAACTCTACACACAATTATTTTCAGATCAAGGAATCTGAGAAGTCTTGGAATTCAAATGTTCTTCACAGCTATGACGAACGGAGGACTTGTAAACGCAATCGCAAGACTTCCA
Organism: Camelina sativa; assembly: GCF_000633955.1. NCBI lineage: Eukaryota > Viridiplantae > Streptophyta > Magnoliopsida > Brassicales > Brassicaceae > Camelina > Camelina sativa. The sequence continues at coordinate 2,697,582 of NC_025686.1, forward strand.
TTGCTTGAAACCCTCGAGGTCTCACACACATGTTTAAGACTGGACCTGAAAGCTATAGGCCACGCTTGCCCACAGCTAAAGACATTGAAGCTAAACTCCTCAGGGTCAGTGTATGATGGGTTAGATGAGTTAGGTTATACCTTTCTCCTCAAATATGATGATGATTATGCCCTAGCAATCGCTGAAAGCATGCCTGAACTACGCCACCTCCAGCTTCTTGGTGACAGATTAACTGACACTGGCTTGAACGCCATTCTTGACGGTTGTCCTCACCTGGAACACCTTGATTTACGCAAGTGTTACAACATTAACCTTGTCGGAAATCTTGAGAAACAATGTTTGGAGAGGATGAAAGAGTTCAAAGGCCCGGACGACTCAACCGCTGATTACCCATATGATATCACTTTTGTCAATTCTGACACTGACTCATATTATGACTACTACTATGAGAGTGGTAGCGACATCGAGGTCAACTACGACGGAGCAGGTACTTGGGACTAGGTATTGAATCTCTCTAAAAACAATTTGCTTTTGTTGGTCTTGTCAACTTATGAAGTCGTTCATGTCTCCTCTTTTCTCTATGTTGGTACTTGGTAATTTCAAAGACCTTATTTCCTTTAAACTTCTAAGCTTTGAGTGCGTGACTGTAAGTTGCAACAACGATTGGATGGTTTTTTTTTAAGTGGATATCAGATGATTAATTTTTATTATGAGATTCTATTATTTACTTTATATGTGGCCCGAACAAATATCATAAACATGCTTCTAAGTTTCATTTGTCTAATCAAGTAATGTAAAAACTTATAGGTCATTAATTTTGTCCACGGCTAAATACATTGAAGCTAAATTGCTTGGTTACAAGCGTTCTCACTTAAAAGTTAATGATGATATATCATACACTAGTTTTTGTGAAAGCATGCTTGAAATACGCAACGAAAAGTGGCTTAAACGCCATTCTGGATAACAATCCTGAGCTACACACTTTGAATTACGCAAGTGTTTCAACGTTAACCTTGTTGGGGATAAAACGATGTTTCAAGATAATCAAAGACTAGGTTCGGACCCGCACATACGTGCGGGGTTATTTTTGCATAATTTTTTAAAAAGTTAGAAAATTTTCATATAAACCTCTACTCAAACTTGCATAAATGATCTATAAAAAAAATTACGATATAATTTAGATACGTGATATTAGGTGTATATTATTCTAAATGTAATCCAAACATTTCCAACTGTTTGTTTAAGGATGTTAGATCAAATTTGGATTCGGTTTCAGTTTCATTTATTTCACGTATTTAACCTCGATGTATATATTTTAGAATGAGATACTCTTCTTATTCTGTATACGTCATGCTAAATATATTAAAATTGAATTTAACTGAAACCGTCTTGTTAAAACCATTAAATGTTGTTACTACTGAGATACTCGTCTTGTTCTGTATATGAGATACTCGTCTTGTTTTGTATTTAACTATAACCAATAGTTAATAAACCTTAATCGTACCCATGTTCATGTCTAGTTGTCTATACCCATCCTGTTGCATATCATAGAATTTCCAGATGACCTAAATATAATTTTCAAGCGATCAAACCCATCTAATATGTCTGATTTCAACATTTAATATTTTTTTACCTGAAAAAACTCATTCATCGTAATTTACATAAGTAAATAGTAAATAGTATGTCCGCATATGTTATGCTTGAATTCTTATTCCCAAATTCTCGTCCCGTATTTTTCCATACATGAATATATCCACACAAAATTCTCATAACATGATTATTATATAACTAATTTGAACGATTTCCTAAAGTATAATAAATCTGTTGTTTAATCTTCTTCTTAATATGTAAATTGGGTCCTTTTGGCAGCATGAATATTTTATATGACTTTTTTTAACCCTTAAGTGTATTCCCCAATTAATAGTATAGATTTCCTTCAATTATTAAATGAAATATTCCTTAGTTATACTAATAACAATTTAATGTAAATTCTCTATATTTAATGATCTTCGATTATTTCACCATTAGAGCTTCATAAAGTTATTAAAAAGTTAACATTATTTATATTTTTGAAGATATGATTTTAAATATATATTTTTACATCTCATAATATAGTTATATTATTATATTGCTATACATAATAAAACTAATTTAATTTCGAAAATATGTAAAGAATAATATTTATTAATTTTTGAATAATATTTACTAATTTATAGGAACAAAATAATGTGTATATAAATAAATTGAATATATTTATTTATATCAGTGGCAGTTGACAAAAGAAATATATATAACAGTGGTAGTTTTATGGAATACTAAGGGTGAACAATAAATTAGCTACGAAGCTCTCTGGCGACGACACGTCAGCTTTTCTCCAAAATGTTTTTCTTTTAATATATAGGGGATTCTTAACGCCCCAAAATGACTCAACCTGACGTGTCATTTTAGGGTGAAAAATAGTGGTTGAGTCATTTTGGGGTGAAAAATAGTGGTTGAGTCATTTGAAAGTAGACTCCATATGAAGAGAAAGGAAACGTCCAGAAGCGAACGGAGAACAACTTCTATGTAACATGAAAACACAATGAAACAAGTTGATGGTATCATCCGTAACCCCGTGTCAACTGTTTCGAAACAGAGCAATGGTAAAAAGGCAAAATCTTTGGGCAAGTGGTTTTGCAAAGAGACACTTTAAGCATCTGGGTTACAAAAATTAATTCAAGAATAATCTACTCCCTCTTTCAAGATTATGGTTTAAATGTCTAAGAACAAGGCTGCATATAATGTAAACAAGGTTTCTTTTTTTTTTTGGTGAATAAAATTTATGTATTCACACAAAAAAATCAACACAAAAAGATAATGGTACACAACTGATTAACAAAATCAAACCAAATTGATTTCTAAACGAGTCTATTCCACGTTTTCTCGATTTCATACTAAAATCGAATGGAGTCGAAGATACGCTGTGTTCATGACAATATCAGTGATGTGGTGAAAATGTATTTTGCCTAATTCGAAAATCGAGGAAACATAATTAGCGCGTGAGTGTTATTCGCGACATGTGCGTCTAGCCTTGCTCTGTCGAGCTTGAGCCTAATTATTATATGTGGCATGAATTGTACCACATAATACTACGTAACCTAAATTTTGAGATATAGACGGGAGCCGTAAAGGTCCGAACACACTACACTTCACTTCTCCTCAAAAAAATGTCTGCCCCTTCCTCTACTTTGGTGCCTCCGCTGATGAGAAAGACGAAGAAGAGTCAAGAAACTGGGCGGAGCTTCCGTCGGATTTGACGTCTTCAATCCTGCTTCGACTTGGTGCAGTTGAGATACTTGAAAACGCTCAGAAGGTGTGCACATCGTGGCGACGCATCTGTAAAGACCCTACTATGTGGCGAAAAATCGACATGCGAGATCTGGGGAACCGCAGAGTGGGCGACTTGGATTTCGAAATCTTGTGCCGTCACGCTGTTGATCTCAGCCAGGGCGGCTTGCTGGAGATCGACCTTGATGTTTTCGCGACCAATGAACTCATCAGCTACGTACATCGTCGAAAGGTTCTCTTCTCTCTATCCCTTAAACGGCTTTTATCTGATTCAATGGACTGGATAGTCATATTTTACTTTTACTCAAGAATGTATGCCTTGCAACTTAAAGTTTTCTTAGTTCTCACATTGTTCGAGTCTTGTTTTGTTACACTCCGTTAATTACTCTCATCATTTTTCATGGTTAATGAAAACAAGTAGTTAGATTATTAGCATATATAAGAACAATATCATCAGCTTTTAGAACTCTTACCATGTACTTGCTTAAGCATCACTAGAGTCCCAAACGCATTGCTTGTAACACTCCATTATTTGCTCTTCTTATTTTACATGCTCCTGAGTTGATTAGTACTTTGAAAATTTCTCTTTATTGTTGTTGTTCTTAGTTTATGATTTAACTCGACCACACGAAATTATTTGCAGATCAAGGAATCTGATAAGACTTCAAATATTTCATCAAAGGATGACGAACGAAGGACTTGTGAACGCAATCGCAAAATTTCCATTTCTTGAAACCCTCGAGGTCTCACACTTAGGGTTAAGACTGGATTTAAAAGCTATAGGCCGTGCTTGCCCACATCTAAAGACATTGAAGCTAAACTCCCCAGGATGGTCACATTGAAGCCCATATCAATTCGCACCAAATGTGATGATGATGATGATGATTATCCCCTAGCAATCAGCATGCAACTGTTTCAACATCAACCGTGTCGGCATTCTTAAGAAGCAATGTTTGGAGAGGATCAAAGAATTTAGAAGCCCGGACAACTCAACCGATGGTATCGCTTTTGTCAATTCTGATTCTGACTCAGATGATGACGACTCAGATCATGAAGGTCTACTACAACTTAGCAGGTACCGGGGACTATTATAGGGACTAGGTATTAAACCTCTCTATGAAGTCGTTCATGTCTCCTAGCTCTTTTCTCTATGTTGGTACTTCATAGTTCAAAGACCTTATTTCCTTTAAACTTTTAAGCTTTGAGTGCGTGACTGACTGACTGTAAGTTGCGGCAACGATTGGATGGTTTTTTCTTAAGTGGGTATATTTATGATTATCGGCTGATTTTTATTTTGAGATTCTATTATTATACTTCTAAGTTTTATTTATCAGTCGAACTATAAAGAATCTTGTTTTCCATCTTGCCCGAGAGGCCAACAAGCATTTCCTTCCAGTTAGCTAGAGCTGAGATCTGAGCAGAGTCAGCGGCCATGGAGTCTTCTTGGCTTTCGAGATTTGAGGTCTCGATTCACTCGCTGCAAGGCTTACAGATCTTGCCGACTTAGAACCAGCCTTGACGGGGTCCTTGGAGGAGGCGGAGGGGGGAGCTGAGGCTTTCATCGCCGCAGAGGGGGCAGGAGGACTCTCGTCCGCTATCTTAGGGGAAACCAGATCTGGGGACGAGGGATGAGAGGAAGTGGGGGCGGGAACTGAAGAGGCTGAGGAGGAGGATTTAAGGGGGGAAGAGTGCTTTTTCTTAGGCTTAGTCATCGGAGGAGGGTTGCCGGTGCCGAGATCGGCAACGGCGGCTTCGAAGGGAAGGGGGTAAGGAAATCGCCTTTTCTAGAGAGAAAAGGTTTTTTTTTTAATGGAGAAGAAAGGTACCGCTATCACCTTAGAATCTGGTGAACTGTGTGTCAAAATCCCTAACGCGGTGATTCAAAAGAACCAAAGCCGTTGGAAGGATTTTATCATTGGACAATTTCATGGAAATCTTCCCTCAAAAGGAGCTCTCTATGCCATCCTTAATGGAATCTGGAGTCGCAAGAAACGAGACATCACTATCTCCAAGCAAGGTCCTAAGTCTGTTCTTATCCGTATACCTTGTGAGAAAACTCGCAGACGGGTTCTCGCCCAGAGGGTGTGGCACATTGAGGGACAATCCATGTTTGTTGCAGACTGGGAACCTGGACTCACCCCGGTGATGCCTGAGCTAACAGAAGGTCCGGTCTGGCTTGAATTTAGAGGTGTTCCTCCGCAGTTCTTCTCACAAGAATCTTTGGAGCACATAGCAGGTCTTGTGGGCCATCCGGTCTTCTGTCACCCTGCCACTATCAACCTCACAGACTTGGAAGTTGCAAAAGTTTTTACCATTGTGAATATCACCAAGCCGCTTCCAGAAGCAGTTAACGCTCAGTTTGAGTCGGGTGAAATTTACAGAATAGAGGTCTCTAGTTTGTGGCTTCCTCCTATCTGTGCCCACTGTCAAGGAGTAGGTCACTCCATCAAGCGATGCCCCACGGCTCCGATTCTCTGCAACTTTAGTAAGTCAACCACTCACACTAGGGAGGACTGCACTCGTGGCAAGAGCATCTCAAAATCTTTACCTGTTGACCCAGTGGTGCAAAAAAGGAAAAACCCTCAGAGAAGATGTAAGGAGCAAACAAAAAGAAACACTCTAGCCCTAGAGAAAACTTCCTCAGTTAACCCTCATCAGGAAGGATCCCTGGAACTGGATATTGGTCTCAACACTGCCTCTAACCCTCGTAAAAAAGGGAAGACTAAATCCTCCTCCAAGCGCGTCCAATCCTCGTCTTCCTCCTCTTCAGACTATGACTCTCCAGAGGAATCATCTTCTTCCGACCCCCCATCCGAAGAAGATCATAATCCAGACGATAATGAGAAATTTATGAAGGTTCTATAAAGAAGGAACAAAGAAAAGAGAGGCGTTTTGAGCAGACATCCTCAGGGAAGGGGACACTAACGAAATCTTCTCATTAATGGTAAAGGTAGACATTTTTTGTTGGAGCGTTAGAGGTTTTAATCATAGTGTAAAGCAGAAAAGCTTCAGGAAATGGCTACGGCAGCATAAACCGGTTTTTGGCAGCCTTATAGAGACTCGTGTCAAACAACACAAATCTCTGAAATATCTGCAGTCTACTTTTGCGGATTGGAATTTTGCAGCCAACTATGAGTTTGCAGAGCTAGGAAGGATTTGGATTGTCTGGCATCAGTCAGTGAAGCTTACTATTCATTCGAAGTCTAAGCAGATGGTAACTTGTATCGTCCACTTACCAAAGGAGGATAGTGAGTTTGTTGTGTCTTTTGTGTATGCTGTCAACTGTAGAATTAGGAGACAATTACTGTGGGAGGAGTTGTGCAATCTGTCTCGAGATTCTGCTGTGTACTCTCGACCTTGGGTAGTTATGGGAGACTTCAATCAAACTCTAAACCCTGCTGAAAACTCTTGTGGAGGCACCCGTATAAAGAAAGGGATGGAGGAATTTAGAGATTGTCTGTCTTATGCCAATCTTCAGGACCTTACCTTAAGGGGGAACCATTTCACTTGGTGGAACAATCAGGAGCTTAATCTGATTGCCAAAAAGTTGGATAGAGTTCTGATCAATGATGAATGGATGGTCATATATCCTTTATCTTTCTCAATGTTTGCGGAGCCTGATTTATCTGATCACTGTCCTGCTGTCGTGGACTTAGGTAATCGGCAACAGGGTCAAAGGCACTTTATGATATCCCATTTCCTCCTCCAAGATGAAGAGTTCATCCCTCGACTCCTCAACTATTGGCATAATGCAGATTTCAATGGCACTGCACAGTACACACTGGTCAGGACACTAAAAGAGCTAAAAGGTATTTTTCGGGACCTAAACAAGGAAAAGTACTCGGGGGTTGGAGAACCGTACAAGGGAAGCTCAGGATATTCTTCACCAATGTCAAGCTTTGTTACTGAATGACCCCTCAAGAATCTCAGCAGCTCAGGAGAAACAGGCTCACTAGAAATGGATGACTCTTGCCCTCGCTGAGGAAAAATTCATTTACCAGAGATCCATATTTAAGTGGTTTGAGTGTGGGGATCTTAATACTGTGTTTTTCCATAGGGTCATGGCGACCCGCAGAGCACAGAACCAGATACATTAACTCATCAATGATCAAGGTCAGAGGCTAACTAGTCCTGAGGAGGTGAAATCCCATTGTGTGTCCTACTACCAGGACCTGATTGGAGGGCACCCTATTCCACTTTCCAATCCTGAAATTGAGCGAGTCAGGGATCTCATCCCTTTCAGACTGGAGGAAAACTTCCAGAGGTCCCTAGTTGCTGAGATCACGGATGCAGAAATAAAGAGAGAATTCTTCTCTATGCCAACAAATAAAACCCCGGGACCAGACGGTTTTACTGGAGAGTTCTTCAAAGCTTCTTGGGACATCATCGGGAATGACCTAATAGCGGTAGTCAAGGAATTCTTTCGGACTGGTAACCTTCTCAAACAAGTCAATGCCACTGCCCTCATTCTAATCCCTAAGGTGATAGGAGCAGATAAGATATCAAACTTCAGGCCCATCTCGTGTTGTAATGTCCTTTATAAGGTCATTTCCAAAATCTTAGCTCGCCGAATGGAGGACCTCCTCCCCATGATGATCTCCAACTCTCAGTCTGCTTTTGTCAAAGGTCGACTCCTAGTGGAGAACGTCTTGCTCGCCTCAGAAATGGTGCAAGGTTTTGGCAGGAATAATGTCACATCAAGGGTGCTGTTAAAGGTAGATTTGAGGAAGGCCTTTGATTGTGTGAGATGGGATTTTGTTCTGAAAATCCTGGAGATTGCTCAGTTTCCTCCCCGTTTCATTAACTGGGTGAAGCAGTGTGTTACTACCACATCTTTCTCCATCAACATCAATGGAGAGCTCTGCGGCTATTTCAAAGGAGGAAGGGGTCTTAGACAGGGAGACCCTCTCTCCCCTACCCTCTTTGTAATCGCCATGGAAGCTCTATCCAACCTTCTTAGCCAACGGTTTAAAACTGGCTCCATAGCTTATCATCCCCTGGGAAGAACCCTATCATCTCGCACCTGGCGTTTGCGGATGATTTAATGATATTCTTTGATGGAAGGAATGCAATTCTCGTTCCTTCACGTTCTGGGTGGCCAATCTTAATAGACTACCGGTCAAAGCGAGAACTGCAAACTGGGGAAGGGCTACGGATACAAACTGTCTTCTGTGCTCTGCTGGACTCGAGACCAGGGAGCATTTGTTCCTGCATTGTGCATATGCTCAACATATGTGGGGTCTAGTGTTCTCTAGACTAGGTCTCCCGAACCTCATATTTGCATCTTGGCAAACCTTGATCAGTTGGCTCCTAGGTAATTCGGCAGGATTACCCTCCACGCTCAAGAAATTGGTCTCCCAGGCCACAATCTATCTCCTCTGGAAGGAACGCAATTCTCGTTCTCATGGTGGTCCATCTGACTCACCTGACTCGTTGTTCAGACTTCTTGACAGAAAAATCCGGGACATCCTCTTAGCTTATCAACATAGCAAACAAGGTAAAAGGCTACTTCTCAAATGGCTAGCACACCTCTACTAAGGATAGTCGGGTATTGTAATCGAACATTTCCTTTCGGAAGCTTATTTCTCCTGTAAACTACAGCTTTTTAATATATTTTTTTGGGCTGTAGTTATTTTCTTTAACATTTGTAAACCTCAAGTTCCTTTTGGTAATATAATTAACAGTTATCAAAAAAAAAAAAGAATCTTGTTTTCCTAGTTTAAGGTATAGCTAATTATTTGTCTAATATATAATCAAGTAATCTAAGAAGCCTTGGAATTCCAATGTGCTATCCAATGGTGCTAAAATAACTTGTGAATGCAGCACCAAAACTCCGTTAATTACTCTCATCATACTTTAATTACTTATCCTTTTTCATGGTTAATGAAAACAAGTAGTTAGGTTATTAGCATGCACAAGAACAATATCATCAGCTTATAGATTTCTTACCATATACAATATACTTGCTTAAGCATCACTAGAGTTTCAGTTTTGAGCCTTGTAATAGTCGTCCCAAACGCATTGCTCGTAACACTCCATTATTTGCTTATTTTATTTTACATGCTCATCGTTAATTAGTACTTAAAAAAAAATTCTCTTTAATTATTGTTGTTGTTCTTAGTTTATGATTTAACTCGACGACACGCAATTATTTGCAGATCAAGGAATCTGATAAGTCTTGGACTTCAGATATTCCATCAAAGGATGACGAGCGAAGGACTTGTGAACGCAATCGCAAAACTTCCATTCCTTAAAACCCTCGAGGTCTCACACTCAGCGTTTACACAGGATTTACAAGCTATAGGCCACGCTTTCCCACATCTAAAGACATTGAAGCTAGATTCCCCACAGTTGACACGCTACATATGTTATCGCAACAAATGTGATGATGATTATCCCCTAGAAATCTCTGAAAGCATATGCCCGAACTACGCCACCTCCAGCTTGTTGGGGGGAAGCTTAACTAACACTGGCTTGAACGCCATTGTTGAAGGTTGTCCCCACCTGGAACACCTTGATCTACGCCAGTGTTACAACACCAACGGTCGGAATTCTTGAGAAGCAATGTTTGGAGAGGATCAAAGAGTTCAGACTCCCTGATGACTCATATGATGAAGACTACTACTAAAAAGATAACGGTAACGACATTGAGGTCTACTACGACTGAGGGACCGTTGACAGATCTATTATCGGACTAGGTATTGTATCTCTTTAAAAACAATTTGCTTTTGTTGGTCTTGTCAACTTATGAAGTCGTTCATGTCTCCTCTTTTCTCTATGTTGGTACTTGGTACTTGGTTGGTAGTTTCAAAGACCTTATTTCCTTTAAAACTTTTAAGCTTTGAGTGCGTGACTGTAACTTGCGACAACGATTGGATGATTTTTTCTTAAGTAGGTATACATTAATGATCGGCTGACTTTTATTATGAGATTATTTCTATTATTATACTTTATGGATCAAATATCGATTCATAAATCAGTCGTACTGTGAAGAATTTTGTTTTCCTAGTTTATGGTTTAGCTAATTATTTGTCTAATCATCAAGTAATCTAATTAAGAAGTCTTGGACTTTCAGTTTGCTAAAAAAAACGTGTGAATGCCGTCGCAAAACTACGGGTGCTCAAGAGCTCTAGTAATAAGACTGAGCGTATCTTATTCATTAGGGAATGTACAATATATATAGTCTCATACAATAGGGTTTCCATAAGCACTAATTACATTTGTATCCTTCTCTCCTTTATACACCCCCTCAAGATGGAGACAGGGACTTGACTCCAATCTTGTAAGCTAGTTCTTGAAAACGTGGCCGAGGTAGAGGTTTTGTCAAAGCGTCGGCCAACTGATCATGTGTCGAGATATGGGAGACACGCAAGGCACCAGATTGAATATAGCCACGGACGAAGTGATAATCAATTGCTATATGCTTCATTCTTGAGTGGANGGTACCGCTATCACCTTAGAATCTGGTGAACTGTGTGTCAAAATCCCTAACGCGGTGATTCAAAAGAACCAAAGCCGTTGGAAGGATTTTATCATTGGACAATTTCATGGAAATCTTCCCTCAAAAGGAGCTCTCTATGCCATCCTTAATGGAATCTGGAGTCGCAAGAAACGAGACATCACTATCTCCAAGCAAGGTCCTAAGTCTGTTCTTATCCGTATACCTTGTGAGAAAACTCGCAGACGGGTTCTCGCCCAGAGGGTGTGGCACATTGAGGGACAATCCATGTTTGTTGCAGACTGGGAACCTGGACTCACCCCGGTGATGCCTGAGCTAACAGAAGGTCCGGTCTGGCTTGAATTTAGAGGTGTTCCTCCGCAGTTCTTCTCACAAGAATCTTTGGAGCACATAGCAGGTCTTGTGGGCCATCCGGTCTTCTGTCACCCTGCCACTATCAACCTCACAGACTTGGAAGTTGCAAAAGTTTTTACCATTGTGAATATCACCAAGCCGCTTCCAGAAGCAGTTAACGCTCAGTTTGAGTCGGGTGAAATTTACAGAATAGAGGTCTCTAGTTTGTGGCTTCCTCCTATCTGTGCCCACTGTCAAGGAGTAGGTCACTCCATCAAGCGATGCCCCACGGCTCCGATTCTCTGCAACTTTAGTAAGTCAACCACTCACACTAGGGAGGACTGCACTCGTGGCAAGAGCATCTCAAAATCTTTACCTGTTGACCCAGTGGTGCAAAAAAGGAAAAACCCTCAGAGAAGATGTAAGGAGCAAACAAAAAGAAACACTCTAGCCCTAGAGAAAACTTCCTCAGTTAACCCTCATCAGGAAGGATCCCTGGAACTGGATATTGGTCTCAACACTGCCTCTAACCCTCGTAAAAAAGGGAAGACTAAATCCTCCTCCAAGCGCGTCCAATCCTCGTCTTCCTCCTCTTCAGACTATGACTCTCCAGAGGAATCATCTTCTTCCGACCCCCCATCCGAAGAAGATCATAATCCAGACGATAATGAGAAATTTATGAAGGTTCTATAAAGAAGGAACAAAGAAAAGAGAGGCGTTTTGAGCAGACATCCTCAGGGAAGGGGACACTAACGAAATCTTCTCATTAATGGTAAAGGTAGACATTTTTTGTTGGAGCGTTAGAGGTTTTAATCATAGTGTAAAGCAGAAAAGCTTCAGGAAATGGCTACGGCAGCATAAACCGGTTTTTGGCAGCCTTATAGAGACTCGTGTCAAACAACACAAATCTCTGAAATATCTGCAGTCTACTTTTGCGGATTGGAATTTTGCAGCCAACTATGAGTTTGCAGAGCTAGGAAGGATTTGGATTGTCTGGCATCAGTCAGTGAAGCTTACTATTCATTCGAAGTCTAAGCAGATGGTAACTTGTATCGTCCACTTACCAAAGGAGGATAGTGAGTTTGTTGTGTCTTTTGTGTATGCTGTCAACTGTAGAATTAGGAGACAATTACTGTGGGAGGAGTTGTGCAATCTGTCTCGAGATTCTGCTGTGTACTCTCGACCTTGGGTAGTTATGGGAGACTTCAATCAAACTCTAAACCCTGCTGAAAACTCTTGTGGAGGCACCCGTATAAAGAAAGGGATGGAGGAATTTAGAGATTGTCTGTCTTATGCCAATCTTCAGGACCTTACCTTAAGGGGGAACCATTTCACTTGGTGGAACAATCAGGAGCTTAATCTGATTGCCAAAAAGTTGGATAGAGTTCTGATCAATGATGAATGGATGGTCATATATCCTTTATCTTTCTCAATGTTTGCGGAGCCTGATTTATCTGATCACTGTCCTGCTGTCGTGGACTTAGGTAATCGGCAACAGGGTCAAAGGCACTTTATGATATCCCATTTCCTCCTCCAAGATGAAGAGTTCATCCCTCGACTCCTCAACTATTGGCATAATGCAGATTTCAATGGCACTGCACAGTACACACTGGTCAGGACACTAAAAGAGCTAAAAGGTATTTTTCGGGACCTAAACAAGGAAAAGTACTCGGGGGTTGGAGAACCGTACAAGGGAAGCTCAGGATATTCTTCACCAATGTCAAGCTTTGTTACTGAATGACCCCTCAAGAATCTCAGCAGCTCAGGAGAAACAGGCTCACTAGAAATGGATGACTCTTGCCCTCGCTGAGGAAAAATTCATTTACCAGAGATCCATATTTAAGTGGTTTGAGTGTGGGGATCTTAATACTGTGTTTTTCCATAGGGTCATGGCGACCCGCAGAGCACAGAACCAGATACATTAACTCATCAATGATCAAGGTCAGAGGCTAACTAGTCCTGAGGAGGTGAAATCCTATTGTGTGTCCTACTACCAGGACCTGATTGGAGGGCACCCTATTCCACTTTCCAATCCTGAAATTGAGCGAGTCAGGGATCTCATCCCTTTCAGACTGGAGGAAAACTTCCAGAGGTCCCTAGTTGCTGAGATCACGGATGCAGAAATAAAGAGAGAATTCTTCTCTATGCCAACAAATAAAACCCCGGGACCAGACGGTTTTACTGGAGAGTTCTTCAAAGCTTCTTGGGACATCATCGGGAATGACCTAATAGCGGTAGTCAAGGAATTCTTTCGGACTGGTAACCTTCTCAAACAAGTCAATGCCACTGCCCTCATTCTAATCCCTAAGGTGATAGGAGCAGATAAGATATCAAACTTCAGGCCCATCTCGTGTTGTAATGTCCTTTATAAGGTCATTTCCAAAATCTTAGCTCGCCGAATGGAGGACCTCCTCCCCATGATGATCTCCAACTCTCAGTCTGCTTTTGTCAAAGGTCGACTCCTAGTGGAGAACGTCTTGCTCGCCTCAGAAATGGTGCAAGGTTTTGGCAGGAATAATGTCACATCAAGGGTGCTGTTAAAGGTAGATTTGAGGAAGGCCTTTGATTGTGTGAGATGGGATTTTGTTCTGAAAATCCTGGAGATTGCTCAGTTTCCTCCCCGTTTCATTAACTGGGTGAAGCAGTGTGTTACTACCACATCTTTCTCCATCAACATCAATGGAGAGCTCTGCGGCTATTTCAAAGGAGGAAGGGGTCTTAGACAGGGAGACCCTCTCTCCCCTACCCTCTTTGTAATCGCCATGGAAGCTCTATCCAACCTTCTTAGCCAACGGTTTAAAACTGGCTCCATAGCTTATCATCCCCTGGGAAGAACCCTATCATCTCGCACCTGGCGTTTGCGGATGATTTAATGATATTCTTTGATGGAAGGAATGCAATTCTCGTTCCTTCACGTTCTGGGTGGCCAATCTTAATAGACTACCGGTCAAAGCGAGAACTGCAAACTGGGGAAGGGCTACGGATACAAACTGTCTTCTGTGCTCTGCTGGACTCGAGACCAGGGAGCATTTGTTCCTGCATTGTGCATATGCTCAACATATGTGGGGTCTAGTGTTCTCTAGACTAGGTCTCCCGAACCTCATATTTGCATCTTGGCAAACCTTGATCAGTTGGCTCCTAGGTAATTCGGCAGGATTACCCTCCACGCTCAAGAAATTGGTCTCCCAGGCCACAATCTATCTCCTCTGGAAGGAACGCAATTCTCGTTCTCATGGTGGTCCATCTGACTCACCTGACTCGTTGTTCAGACTTCTTGACAGAAAAATCCGGGACATCCTCTTAGCTTATCAACATAGCAAACAAGGTAAAAGGCTACTTCTCAAATGGCTAGCACACCTCTACTAAGGATAGTCGGGTATTGTAATCGAACATTTCCTTTCGGAAGCTTATTTCTCCTGTAAACTACAGCTTTTTAATATATTTTTTTGGGCTGTAGTTATTTTCTTTAACATTTGTAAACCTCAAGTTCCTTTTGGTAATATAATTAACAGTTATCAAAAAAAAAAAAGAATCTTGTTTTCCTAGTTTAAGGTATAGCTAATTATTTGTCTAATATATAATCAAGTAATCTAAGAAGCCTTGGAATTCCAATGTGCTATCCAATGGTGCTAAAATAACTTGTGAATGCAGCACCAAAACTCCGTTAATTACTCTCATCATACTTTAATTACTTATCCTTTTTCATGGTTAATGAAAACAAGTAGTTAGGTTATTAGCATGCACAAGAACAATATCATCAGCTTATAGATTTCTTACCATATACAATATACTTGCTTAAGCATCACTAGAGTTTCAGTTTTGAGCCTTGTAATAGTCGTCCCAAACGCATTGCTCGTAACACTCCATTATTTGCTTATTTTATTTTACATGCTCATCGTTAATTAGTACTTAAAAAAAAATTCTCTTTAATTATTGTTGTTGTTCTTAGTTTATGATTTAACTCGACGACACGCAATTATTTGCAGATCAAGGAATCTGATAAGTCTTGGACTTCAGATATTCCATCAAAGGATGACGAGCGAAGGACTTGTGAACGCAATCGCAAAACTTCCATTCCTTAAAACCCTCGAGGTCTCACACTCAGCGTTTACACAGGATTTACAAGCTATAGGCCACGCTTTCCCACATCTAAAGACATTGAAGCTAGATTCCCCACAGTTGACACGCTACATATGTTATCGCAACAAATGTGATGATGATTATCCCCTAGAAATCTCTGAAAGCATATGCCCGAACTACGCCACCTCCAGCTTGTTGGGGGGAAGCTTAACTAACACTGGCTTGAACGCCATTGTTGAAGGTTGTCCCCACCTGGAACACCTTGATCTACGCCAGTGTTACAACACCAACGGTCGGAATTCTTGAGAAGCAATGTTTGGAGAGGATCAAAGAGTTCAGACTCCCTGATGACTCATATGATGAAGACTACTACTAAAAAGATAACGGTAACGACATTGAGGTCTACTACGACTGAGGGACCGTTGACAGATCTATTATCGGACTAGGTATTGTATCTCTTTTAAAACAATTTGCTTTTGTTGGTCTTGTCAACTTATGAAGTCGTTCATGTCTCCTCTTTTCTCTATGTTGGTACTTGGTACTTGGTTGGTAGTTTCAAAGACCTTATTTCCTTTAAAACTTTTAAGCTTTGAGTGCGTGACTGTAACTTGCGACAACGATTGGATGATTTTTTCTTAAGTAGGTATACATTAATGATCGGCTGACTTTTATTATGAGATTATTTCTATTATTATACTTTATGGATCAAATATCGATTCATAAATCAGTCGTACTGTGAAGAATTTTGTTTTCCTAGTTTATGGTTTAGCTAATTATTTGTCTAATCATCAAGTAATCTAATTAAGAAGTCTTGGACTTTCAGTTTGCTAAAAAAAACGTGTGAATGCCGTCGCAAAACTACGGGTGCTCAAGAGCTCTAGTAATAAGACTGAGCGTATCTTATTCATTAGGGAATGTACAATATATATAGTCTCATACAATAGGGTTTCCATAAGCACTAATTACATTTGTATCCTTCTCTCCTTTATACACCCCCTCAAGATGGAGACAGGGACTTGACTCCAATCTTGTAAGCTAGTTCTTGAAAACGTGGCCGAGGTAGAGGTTTTGTCAAAGCGTCGGCCAACTGATCATGTGTCGAGATATGGGAGACACGCAAGGCACCAGATTGAATATAGCCACGGACGAAGTGATAATCAATTGCTATATGCTTCATTCTTGAGTGGAAAACAGGATTTGAACAAAGATAGGTAGCTCCCATATTATCACAGTATATAACCGGTGCTGCTGATAAGGTGATGCCCAATTCTGAAAGAAGTGAGCATATCCACTGAAGTTCCGAGGCTGTGTTTGCAACCGCACGGTACTCCGCCTCGGTGGAGGAACGAGCGACACTCCTCTGTTTCTTGGAGGACCACGAAATCGGACTTCCCCCAAAGTAGACAATATACGCATTTGTGGAGATGCAATCACTTTTATCACCACCCCAGTCAGCGTCTGAAAAAGCATGGACAGTAAGAGGACAGTCCGAGCGAATAAAAATACCATGAGAAGCTGTACCACCGAGATAACGTAAAATCCTCTTAGCAGCCTGCCAATGATCCGTGGTTGGTTGGTGCATATATTGAGAGAGACGGTTTACCGCAAAGGCAATGTCTGGACGGGTAAACGCCAAGTACTGTAAACTCCCAATAACCATGCGGTATGTTTTAGCATCAGCAAGAGGTGTCCCGGAGTGTAACGTGAGCGGTGACTGGGACATCGGTGTCGCCACTGGCTTCGCACCAAGCATGTTCGTGCGTGCTAACAAATCGGTGATATACTTTCGCTGCATCAGGTGTAACCCCTGCTTCGTTCTGATTGCTTCAATGCCAAGAAAATAGCTTAGAGGACCAAGATCTTTGAGTGCAAAACGAGACGCAAGAGAGGCATTGAACGGTTTAACCAGAGACGATGGACCAGCAATGATGATGTCGTCTACGTAGACCATGACATAAAGAAATTCCCGATTGTGTTTGTATGTGAACAACGACGTATCCGAGAGTGAGTTTATGAAACCGAGTTGAATCAAAAAATTACGCAGTTCTTGATACCAAGCTCGAGGAGCTTGTTTCAAACCATAGAGAGCTTTCCGGAGTCTACATACATGGTGAGGGCGATCATGATCCACAAATCCTGGCGGCTGCGAGACATAAACTGTTTCATTGAGTGTACCTTGGAGGAACGCATTATTGATGTCAACCTGATGAATGCTCCACTCTCGTTTAACCGCAATCTCAAGTACCAGCCGCACAGTAGTCGATTTTATGACCGGACTAAAGGTTTCCGAATAGTCTAGTCCTTGCTGCTGATTGAAGCCGCGAGCAACGAGCCTCGCCTTGTACCTTTCAATGGACCCGTCAGTACGATATTTGAGAGTAAAAATCCACTTACAAGGTATAACATGCTGCGACGGATCAGGCGCTTCCAGATCCCATGTGCGGTGTCGCATCTGTGCGTCGATCTCCTCTGTCATAGCCTTACGAAAATTAGGATCTTTAAGCGCTTGAGCCACAGTCGTGGGTATCACCGGAGATTTCGCAGCCAAAAGATTAAGCCTTTGTTTTGGTTTGGTAATGTTGTTTTTGGCTCTTGTTCGCATAGGATGTATATTTTGAGGATGTGATGGTGGTTGGATTATATGAGGTTGTGGTGATGGGGATTGAGGGTCTGGTGTGGATTGTTGATGAGAGGCAATGGAGGATGTGTTTGGCGACGGTGGATGCGAGGAAGAAGATGACGATAGGGAAGCAGATTGACCAGATTGTAATGGGCTTGGACTTTTCGAAATTGGGCCTGAATGTGAGGGAGAGGTCGAATTTAGTGGGGTTGATGGTTGTAAAGTATTTGGGCCTATTGTTGTTGGGCTTAGGATTGGGTTTGAGTGGGAAATGTTTGGTGCATTATCGGACAAGGATGGCTGCAGCTCAAGCGATAAAGAGTTATGAGATCGTACCTGTGACGGTGATTCAGACGAAGACCGAGGAGACACGACTGGAGGAAGCGGTGGCGAGGTGGGTGGCACTGGGTGAGGATCCGAGCACGACGGCGAGGGGGAATGAGTGAGTGGCGAGGGCACATAACTGACGGGGGCATGCGGTGGTGATGACGTAGCCGAGTCAGTCGACGGTGGCGGTTGTGTCAACAAGCGAAACGGAAAACTCGTCTCAATGAACTGAACGTGACGAGATGTATACACTCTACCAGTTGTGAGCTCCATGCACAAATAAGCGCTTTGGGTGAGAGAGTACCCAATAAAAACACACGGAGTAGAACGGTCGTCAAGTTTGTTCGTCTAGTACGGACGGAGCCATGGAAAACACGTACAGCCAAATACACGCAGTTTCTGATAATTGGGTGACTGGTTGAATAATTTAGCATACGGAGACATACCATGCAACACATCCGTAGGCATGCGATTGATAAGATAAGTGGCTGTAGCAAACGCATAGGACCAATACGTCTTCGGTACCGATGCATGACTCATGAGAGACAAACCCGTCTCAACAATGTGACGATGTTTTCTTTCAGCAAGACCGTTGTGTTCCGGTGTGTGGGGCGGTGTTGTCAAATGTGATATACCACTAGCCGCCAAAAAGGACCGTAACGCAATGAATTCACCGCCATTATCCGTATACAACGTTTGGATTCGACTCTGAAAACGATTTTCCACCAAGGCTTTAAAAGCTATAAAAACCTCCTTTACATGAGATTTCTGTTTCAAGGGATATAGCCACGTATATCTTGTGTAATGATCCACAATCACAAGATAGTATTTGAACTGATCAATAGAGAAAATTGGTGATGTCCACACATCAGAATAAAGATATTCAAGAGGGTGTGATGATGTGATTGTGTTTGTAGAAAAAGGGAGTTTGTGGCTTTTATTGATCAAACAGTCGGTACACGACAATTGTTTTTGAGAAGTGTTTGAAAGTGGTAAAGAAAAATTTGAAACAATAGCTTTTAAAGTCGAGATCGTAGGATGCCCAAGTCGGAAATGCCATGATGAGAGGTCGGTTTTTGGTGATGGTGATGCCGAGAAAGCGGAAATGGTAGTGCGTGTAACCGGCCACTCATATAACTCATTCATAGTCCTGCCTTGGAGTAACTGGACCCCCGTGCTGAGATCCTTCACCTGAAAGTACGCAGGATAGAAGTGCACAGACACTTGATTATTATTGCACAAGCGATATACCGAAATTAAATTTTTGCAGACATCAGGGACATATAAGATATCTTGAAGCTTAAGAGAGCGAGATGGAGTAGGAAGCAAACCAGAACCCATTTGTGTTATGGGAATACCAGAACCATCAGCTATTTTGACCTCTTCACCACCATTATATGGCTGATGTATAGATAGGTTGGAGAGATCAGAAGTCAAATGGTGTGTAGCTCCACTATCGAGGATCCAGGGAGTCGGGTTGTAGGAAGGAGTTGCTGCAAAGTTGGCTTGTGGCTGCCACGGAGGTGGTGAACTAGTTTGATATCCACCGCCAGAGTTAGAGTAACCACGACCAGAGGATTGCAGCTGAGAACACCACCGTGCACTATGACCGTGTGCGCCACAAATCTGACAACGCCCTTGGTAACCACGACCACGCGAGACGGAACGAGACTGAAACTGGTTACGTTGTTGGGACATGTTATTGTTTCCACGTGATTGCTGATGACCCCGAGTGTTGTGACCTTTATGAGAAGCAATGTTCGCAGAGGCCGGAATAGACGAGGATGCGGTGAGCAACGTTTGAATCTTTAGCTCCTGGTTGATGAGTTTCTCATGGAGAACCATAAGTGACGGCGGTGTGTCACGTCCGGCGATCTGATCTGTAACTTGTTTGTACTCATCAGGAAGACCACCAAGTATATAGTCAATCTGGTCTTCATGCGGGATCGGACTAGCAAGTAACGCCAGTTGATCAAAACGTGTGGTAAAGCCATTGAAGTAGTCTTCAATGGATTTAGTACCCTTCTTCCATTGTTTCAGCTGCTCACGGATCTGAAGAATGTGACCTCTACTCGGTTGAGCATAGGTATTGGTAAGAGTACTCCAGATCTCAGCCGATGTAGTTGCTTTGGAGAGAAGAGGCTGCACCGATAAGGAGATAGCACCAAGAAGACTCGAGAGTAGTAGCTGATCCTGCCTTAGCCAATGTTTATAGGCAGGATTAACGGTGGTGGTGCCGTCGGTGGTAAGAGTGGCATTAGGGGCGAGCGTTGAACCATCAAGATAACCGGCAAGATCATAGCCATTGCATAAGGCATGAACTTGACGTTTCCACATCAGGAAATTAGTAGATGTGAGCTTCGTAACGTTAGACATATTAACGTTAACGAGAGATGACGCATCGGCGGGGGCAACGACTTCAGAAGTTGCAGACATGATCGACAGAGGAACGAGAAAGGAAGAAGAAGACGAGAGAAAGAAGCAGCGGGCGAGAGAAAAAAAAAAAAAATTTAGGGTTTTAACCTTCTATAGCTCTGATACCATAATAAGACTGAGCGTATCTTATTCATTAGGGAATGTACAATATATATAGTCTCATACAATAGGGTTTCCATAAGCACTAATTACATTTGTATCCTTCTCTCCTTTATATCTAGGTCATACTCATGGACATAGCTAAGTTTTAAATTTATAGGTCATTCTTGTCTAGGTCTCATAAGCAAAGAAAAATTAAATATGAGATTTGCTCAGATGTCATATAATTTAGGTACTATTTTTAGAACCATACAAATTCTTTTCTTTTTACTATCATATTTCAGGTATATTTTCTATATCCAGCCTGTCCTGGTTGCAGATTCTATATCCAGATTTTAGAATCTCTCTGAAAACATGTTGCTTTTGTTTGCCTTGTCAACTTATGAACTCGTTCATGTCTCCTCTTTTCTCTATGTTCGTACTATACTTTGGTTGTTTAAAATTCCTTATTTTCCTTTGAACTTTTAGTTTTTGAGAGCGTGAGTGTAGCTCGACAAAAACGATGCGGTGGTTTTTTATTTCTTAGTGATCGGCTGATTTAAATTTATAAATCTACTGGTGCTCAGGAGCTAGGTCTTACACTCATGGCCATACTTGAATATTAAAGTTATAGGTGATTCTTGTCCACGGCTAAAGACATTGAAGCTAAATTGCTTCCGTTATTCTCTCTTAAAAGTTAATGATGATCATGCACTAGTTTTGGTGAAAGCATGCTTGAAATACGCTACCTCCAGCTTCTTGAGAATAAGAAGACTAAGGGAGAGTGGCTTAAAAACACCATTCTTGATAACAATCCTGACTTGGAACACTTTAATTTACGCAAGTGTTTCAACATTAACCTTGTTGGAAATCTAGAGAAGTGATATTGAGAAAATATTTTAAACGCCCCAATGAGTCAACTGATGATTACCCGATACCGAATTTTGTCTATTTTGATTTAGATGAGATGACTTGGGCATGCAACTTATATGGTGGTGGTGACATGGAGGTCGACTATGATTTCTAAGGTGCCAGTAACATAGATTTCGGATTAGATATTAAATCTTTATGCAGAAAACTTGTTGTTTATGCTGATCTCCAACTTATGAACTCGTTCATGTCACTTTTTTCTCTACGTTCGTAATTGCAGTGTGTCCTTATTTTGATCTTCTCTAATTCTGTGCCCGTTTAGAAGACATGCATGTGCAATAAAGTTTAATATTTTGCATACCATTTCATTCAATTAAACTATTCATCATGAGAAATTAAACATGAATAGAAAATTTAAAACCATGGAAGGCCTGACTCCTTAGCTAACATGTGCCATCACGCCATTGATCATAGGTTACATAGTGATAGTCATCAATAATATACTAATGGTAAATATATATATATATATATATATTTATATAATATACATAATGATAGTCATCAACAATATTACTTAAATGGTTACCAAAAACATCTTTGACTGAGTGTATGCCTCGTATGAAAATCTGTAACTATATTTTAAACTAAAATTTGTACTCGTGCACACACGGGATTTTAGTTAAAAATATTTTCTATCAATATAAATTCTTAAGCATAGATATAATCATTCAAACTTTTGAGTATAAATCTGTATAAACACTAAATGTACTTTACTAACTGATATATAATATATATATTGTTGAAGATAATATTTTTTTGTTATATCTATTTGCGCAAGATTTTGGTTTAAATTTTTTATCAATAAGAATCATTAAATATAAATATAATCATTTGGAAATTAAACTATAAATTTATATAAACGTCATACTTATTTTACTAATCTATATATAACATATATTGTATAGTGTCACAATAACGTTTTTCTAGAAAATTAACAATATACCAAGTGGTAATAAAAAAATAACTTAATAACCTCACTGGAAGAGTAAACAATATTGTCGACTATCTTCTTACCTTTTATCTTTAGAAAAGTTCATTTCATATTCATATCCCATGAAACATCTTTTTAAAAGTTCTAACATCGAATGTCGATCGTTGACCTAATTACAGAGATCATTTAAACATATCAATATCCCACATTAAATACAAAAATATACAAAGTTTCATGAAAAAATTTAGTGCTATGTCGCTACAACGGGGTTGTCCAAGTGCATCACCTACAATAATAAAAATTTTGACCAAGTCAAGAATGCTTAGATGGTAAAACTATTAAACCCGCCAATGAATATCCATTCACTAACCTAAGTTACATATTTTTCTAAAACCTCATATATTAATTTTGTGATGCAACCTCAACTTCGTCTTTTAAAAAAAAACATAGTATACTTTAAATATGTTGTTTCTGCCAATGTTTTGGGTTAAAAACATTTGATAAACTTGATGAAATCTCAAGCTTGTTTTATATTTTATATTTTTATCACGTTATAGAATTGTAGCTCCAATTGATAATATGCATTTTGAAATTTGCTACCACAAATCACATGTCACTTTTGTAACGGGCTACATATCATTTTCTTTTTATATATTTTGTAACCATTGATTTTATTTTTTTAGATGGATTATTTTTTAAAAACTATTTTTATAGTTTTCCCGAAAAAAAGTGTGACCCTTACAATATTTTCGCTTTAGATCAAAACTTTTAACTTGAGTTGAGTGATTAATCTTTAATTTTTTAAAATGAAATTTAATAATAAATTTTTGTAGTATATGTTTCTTAGAAACTAATGTTTCATTTCAATTTTTTTTATGTTTAGAATTTTATAAATAGAAATACATAAAAAAAATTTTACTCCACCATACATTGAAATCTTACTTCCATTCTTAAACTCATTAACTCATTCTAAATTTTGGAATATGATCATTTTTGGTTAAAATTTGAATAATAAAATTATTACTAAAACAAATTCATAGTTTATTTTTACTATTTTAAAATTTTTATTTATTTTACTTAATTCATTTTTATATAGTTATGTTTTTATTACTTACTAAAACAATTTATATTAATTTTTTTACTTTTAAAAATTTTAATTAATTTTTCTTAATTCGTTTTTTATTTATTTGTATTATTATTAATTATAAGTGGTAAATATGTAATTAATGAATATTTAAAATAGTATTTTTTATGTAAAAATATTTAATATTACTTAAGTAGATGATGATATGGAAGAAGGAGAAGAGATAAAAGTTAACTTTATATATACCACCACAATAATGTTATCAGCATAATATGGAAGATTCACTTTTGACAAAAAATAAAAATGAAATTAAATAACTAGGTTGACTAGAGAGTTATCTAAAATAGAGATTTCTGTAAGGATTTAGAGAAGCACATACTTATTCTTTTCTTCTCTTAGAAACAGAAAAGTAATTAACAGTAAAAACAAAAATAATGAGTATCACAAAAACTTATGTTATTTTTTTTTCTTGTAGTGATCTTGATAAATTCATTGTCCAACTCTGGCGTCTTGGCTTCCTCAGGTATGTTGTTATTCTTCAAATGTTAATTTTATTTTAAATGTAACTATTGAATATAAAATTTATTTTTTAAAAAGAAAAAATGTAAAACCGTTTTTTTAATTTTTCTTTTAACATAAATTCTACATGTGTTGTAGTGATTGAAGCATCAAACTATGATTCATGCACTAGACCATGTACAAAAATGTATGGAAACTATGAATGCTGGTATGACTGTATCTTCATGAAGTACAAGGATGGACAGTGTGTTGATGGACGATGTTGTTGCAAACATTGATAGATAATCAATCAGTGATTTATCTATTATCAGATTTATGTATGCTCTTTAATAAAATAAAACATCTATACTATTAAAACAGGAGTACTCATGGACCAATTTTTGGACTATGATTTTGTTTTGGTAGTTTTTAAATAAAAAGGTTAGTATTCAATAATTATTCATATATTAGTATATCATTGAAATACAATTCTCTAACCTTTCAAATTAAGTTGGATACACGGGGGTCATTTAATATCCAATTAGTTGACCCGAATATCTCTCCAAATATTTACCGTTGATTATCAAAATAAAATTCAATCTTGGCCACTGATTTTTTCAATGGTTTTTATTTAAATTATATATTTAGATTTCTGAATCTTACAAAATTGCTTTTATAGCGTTAATAATATAAAGTTAATTAATATATAAGATATGTGAAATTAACAAAAATCAATTCAAATTCATTTTAATGGATAGATAAAATATATCTAAAATCAACTTATTTGTAAATACTCTCTAAAGCACAAAATATGCAAGATAATATATAAGATATGTAAAATTAATAAAAATCAATTCAAATTTATTTTAATGGATATATAAAATATATCTAAAATCAAGTTATTTGTAAATACTCTCTAAAACACAAGATATGCAAGAAATATCTTTAAAAAGATCTTATGTAACTAATATATTTTGTAATAATAAATAAAAATAATATATATTTATAAAAATAGACTATTTCATGGATTACATTTGTTGTTTAAGAAAAAAAAAATCATTTAAAAAAAAACAAAAAAGAAGCAAAGAAATTTCAATGTATATTTGTATTTCTAAATAGTAATTACCCTAAAATAAGTATTTAAAACTCTAAAACTCAATAATTAAAATTGGTTGACTATATTGTATTACTATATATTTATGCAAAATTGAATATTAATAAGTATCTTTTAAATTTATTTACTATGCTATTGCAGAAGGAAATAAATTTGATGTAAAAAAATGTGAGAAAAACACAAAATTTAGTTATGTTCCTAATCAAAAATTTTGGACGATAGAAATTGTCTAATAGTTAATTATTTAAAAGAGAAAAGTTATGGGACATTAAAACGTTTACAGGTAAGGACGAGATGAAACAGGACGGGACAAGACAAGACGGGATGGGACGAGATGTCTTTGCCATTCTAAAATAGTTACATGTAGGTTATATAAGTGCAATAGTCCAAACTAAAACCAAATTAAAATCTGATATTTGGATTTAACACCTATAAGCATACTGTTATCGCTTAACTGCAAAACGATCATTGTATCATGCAAAGAATTAACCATGTCTAAACAATGTACTTATCTAAATATGTTTTAACATTTTTAATGTAAGTAAACCAAATATACTACTCAACACTATTTAAAATTTCAAAATTATAAAAAACACATCAACCAGAATATTTTATGCATACGAAATATACATAAATTAATTACAACATGTATCATCCCGTGCTGTAGAAACTTTTCACCACCAAATATATGAACAAACTTTTCTAAAAAGACATCTTTTATTTTCAGTTTTCTCATTTTCCATTTTTTAATTCTATTAAATTACAAAGCAATAACAAAATCAAACCGAATTACAGGTTTTATTAAAATAGAAACGATTCTATTCCACATTTTGTTTGATTTCCTACTAAAATCGGATGGAATCCAAGATAATTCTATTCATGACAAATTGACAATATCAGTCAGTGGTGTGGTGGGAAATGTAATTTGCCTATATCAGAGGAAATATAATTAGCGCGTGAGTGTTATTCGCTATATACGTGTGGCCTTGCTTGACCTTCCTTCAGCTATCGACAATGCTTTTAAATCTGGACCGGATCGGTCCAACCGCGATTCGGTAAACATTTCGGTCTGAATTATCTTTAAAAATCGGATAAATAAAAACTCTAAAGGAACCAAAAAAACTCGCTAAAAATTCATGAACTGGTGGTTGAACCGACAGATCGGACCGGCAGATCGATATTAAATTAAAATATATTATTTTTATCACATTTCAAACTTAAATCAAATTAAAAATAAATGTTGTTATTTATATAAAGAAAGTCACTTAGTTATTTTATCTAATCATTTAAAATTTTAATTTTAGCTGTTTAGTATTTATCTAGGTTTTGTTCATATATTTAAAGAAAAATAGATATTATATTTATAAAATGTAAATATAAGGTTGAGTCTAATTATTAGACGTGGCATGAATTGTACCACAAACACAAAATACTACGTAAACCTAGTTTTGAATTAGAGACGGGGGGAGCCATAAAAAGGTCCGAACACACTACACTTTCACTTCTTATCCTCAAAAAAATGTCTGCCTCCTCCTCTACATTGGTGCCTCCGCTGATGATGAGAGAGGAAGAAGAGCCGAGAAACTGGACGGAGCTTCCGTCGGAGGTTACGTCTTTGATCCTGCTCCGACTTGGTGCAGTTGAGATACTTGAAAACGCTCAGAAGGTGTGCAAACCGTGGCGACACATCTGTAAGGACCCTTCCATGTGGCAAAAAATCGATATGCGAGACCTGGGAAACCGAAGATTGAAGGATTTGGATTTCGATACCTTGTGCCGTCACGCTGTTGATCTCAGCCAGGGCGGCTTGCTCGAGATCAACCTTGAGTACTTCTCGTCCGATTCTCTCCTTGCTTACATCGCCGATAGGTTCTCTTTTGTTTTATGGCTTTTATTTGATTTCATTGTCTGGGAATAGTTAGTTAGACACAAAATGTCCGAGTGTCTCTGAATTGTGTTTGTCAATTCCTTTTTTCTCTCCCATGTGGATTAGGGCAAGAATTTGGTTTAACTTATAATCATTAAAATTTTGTTGTTTTTCTTTTTTGTTTTGTTTATCCTTTCACTGGATCTGGCGATCTGCGAGTAATGGCTTTGGATAGTCATTTACTTAATTTCCTTGCAACATAAAGTTTTATTTTTTGAAGGATACAAAATAGTCCTAGTTCTCACATTGTTCGAGTCTTGTCTTGTGTCACTCCGTTACTCTCATCATATATAGGTTATTAGCATATATGAGAAGATAGCATCAGCTTATAGAACTCTTATCACATAGAATAGCTTAAAGCACCACTAGAGTTTTATTTTTTAAGCCATGTAATTAATAGACGTCCCAAACGCATTGCTGGTAAGACGTCACTCTTTGCTCTTCTTATTTTACATGCTTCTAAGTTGATTAGTACTTTGAGAATGTCTAATCCTTATTGTTCTTCTTAGTTGATGATTTAACTCTACACTCAATTAATTGCAGATCAAGGAATCTGAGAAGTCTTGGAATTCAAATGTTCTTCACACCTATCACGAACGGAGGACTTGTGAACGCAATCGCCAAACTTCCATTGCTTGAAACCCTTGAGGTCTCACACACATGTTTTAGACTGAACTTGAAAGCTATAGGCCATGCTTGCCCACAGCTAAAGACATTGAAGCTAAACTCCTCAGGGTCAGGGTTTAATGGGTTTGATGAGTTTGATGAGTTAGGTAATTATAGTCCGATTCACGTCAAAGGTGATGATGATTATGCCCTAGCAATCGCCGAAAGCATGCCCAAACTACGCCACCTCCAGCTTCTTGGGGACAGATTAACTGAAACGGGCTTGAACGCTATCCTTGACGGTTGTCCTCACTTGGAACACCTTGATTTACGCAAGTGTTACAACATTAAGCTTGTCGGAAATCTTGAGAAGCAATGTTTGGAGAGGATAAAAGAGTTCAAAGGCCCAGACGACTCAACCGCTGATTACCCATATGATATCACTTTTGTCAATTCTGATTTTGACGACTCATATTTTGACTACTATGATAGTGATAGCGACATCGTGGCCAACTACGACTGAGCAAGGTACTGGGGACTAGCAATTGAATCTCTCTAAAAACAATTTTCTTTTGTTGGTCTTGTCAACTTATGCAGTCGTTCATGTCTCCTCTTTTCTCTATGTTGCTAGTAGCAAAGACCTTATTTCCTTTGAACTTTTAAGCTTGTGCGTGAATGTATAAGTTGCGACAACGATTGAATGGTTTTTTCTTAAGTGGGTATACATTAATGTTTATCGGCTGTGTTTTATTATGAGATTATTTCTATTATTATACTTTTGACCCGAACAAATATCATAAAGTTTTCCTAGTTTAAGGTTTAGCTAATTATTTGTCTAGAACAAGTAATGTAAGATGCCTTGGACTTCGAGTGTGATATCCAATGGTGCTAAAAACTTGTGAATGTAGTAGTGCTCAAGAGAGCTCTAGGTCTCATACTTATGAACATAGCTAAATTAATGAACCAGTTTCGTCAATTTTGATTTAGATTATGGTTTTGTAAAATATATGGCGGTGATTACATTTTGAGGTTGACTATAATTTTAAGGTGGCAGTAACTATATTTCTGACTACCCTATTGAATCTTTATGAAAAATGCAGAAAAGATGTTGTATATATAGATATGCTGGTCTTGCCAATGCCAACTTATGAACTTTTTCATGTTTCATTTTTTTTCTCTCTCTACGTTCATATATAGTTGCGGTGTGATCTAAATAACCACATTCATATTTTATATTATTGTATATTTTGAATTACTCTATTTTATAGTAAAAACATAGAAGAATATAATTGGAGATGTGATCTAAATAACCACATTCATCTATAATTGTATTTTATTAAATTAGACATATGTACGTAAAATCAAACCGAGCTATACTTTTGAGCTCTTTTACTAAAATTGAATGGAGTCCAAGATATACTGTGGTGGTAAATGTTTTACGAGCGCGTGTATTTTGCCTAGGATACCTAATTAGAAAATCAAAGCAAACATAATTAGCGCATGAGTGCTATTCGCTATATGTGCGTGTGGCCTTGCTTGAGTCTTCCTTCAGCTATCCAGTATGAGTCTTATTATTGTACGTAGTCCGTAGACCTAATTTTTAAACTAGAGACGGAAGCGGAAAGGTTCCAAAAAACTACACTTCACCCCTTCTTATTACAGTACTGAATTGATAACCCTATTTTTTTTTTTATCTTCAAAAATGTCTTCCTCA
This sequence comes from Camelina sativa, assembly GCF_000633955.1. Taxonomy (NCBI): domain Eukaryota; kingdom Viridiplantae; phylum Streptophyta; class Magnoliopsida; order Brassicales; family Brassicaceae; genus Camelina; species Camelina sativa. The sequence continues at coordinate 2,727,046 of NC_025686.1, forward strand.
TCTGTGCCGTTGTCTGCTTTGGAGCCTCCACTGAAGAACGAAGAGCCAAGAAACTGGGCGGAGCTTCCATCGGAGTTGATGACTTCGATCCAGTTTCGTCTAAGCGTGGTTGAGATACTGGCCAACGCTCAGGTGTGCAGACCGTGGCGACGCGTCTGTAAAAACCATTTGATGTGGAGGAAAATCGACATGACGAACTTAGAAAACCATGGAAAGCTGAAATTAGCTAGCATGTGCCGTAACGCTGTTGATTTCAGCCAGGGTGGTTTGGTCGAAATCTACACTGGGAACTTCGTCGACATGATCTCCTCCGGTACATCCCTGATAGGTCAACCTATCTTCTCTCTATATATCTCTTACCACTCTCAAGCACGCTATGTTTGAATTAAGTGTTTCATTAAAATCTTCAAATGCTGTTTTATTTAGGAAAATTGTTGGCTTTTAGACACAAAATGTGTCGGTAGACACAAACGTTGTTTGAGAATCCTATAATAGGATAATATGTTCATGCCTTTTTAATGTTTTACGACTCAAAAAGTTTCATTTTTATTTTGAAGTGACTTGAGTCTTGTTTAGGAAATAATCCTTTTTAATATGTTCATGCCTTTTTTTATAGGAAATAATCCTTCGTTCTACTTCTCACATTGTACAATCGAGTCTTGTTTTGTTTGACACCATTACTGTCATACTTAATTACTTAACCTTTTCATGGTTAATGCGGAAACAACAAGTTAGGTTTTACGTTTTAGCATACAAAGATTATCAGCTTTTATTTGATTTCAATGGACTTTGCGTAGTCATTTTACTTTTACTCGAGAATGTTATATATGCCTTGCAACTTAAAGTTTTCTTTTATGTACTCTACGTTTGGTATATTAGATGCACATATAATATATATATATATATATATATATATATGAATTTAATTACACTTATCCTTTTTCATGCTTCATGAAATCAAGTAGTTAGGTGTTTTTTTTGGCTAAATTAAAACAAGTAGTTAGGTTATTAGCATAAAGAACAATATCATCAGCTTATAGATTTCTTACCATAGACAGTATATGATATAGTACTTGCTTAAGCATTACTAGATCGTTTCATTTTTGAGCCTTGTACTAGTCGTGGCATTGCTCGTAACACTGCATTATCTGCTCTTTTTATTTTACATGCTCATGAGTTGATTATAGTACTTTGAAAATTTCTCTTTATTGTTGTTGTTCTTAGTTTATGATTTAATTCGACGACACACAATTATTTGCAGATCAAGCAATGGAAGTTTTGCGATTCCTTTGTCCGTCGTACTAATTGGAGAGGAAATAGGTAATCACACAATCGCAAAACTACGCCACCTCCAGCTTCTAGGGAACGCACTGACCAACACGGGCTTGAACGCCATTCTTGACGGCTGTTCTCATCTGGAACATCTTGATTTACGTCAGTGTTCCAACATTCACCTTGTAGGGGATCTCGAGAAGCGTTGTTTGGAGAAGGTCAAAGTTTTGAGACGCCCCAACGACTCAACAGCTGATTACCCATATGATACCAGTGTACTCGATACGTATTCATATGATGATATACCCTGTCTACTTGACCAGTATGCCATTATGGGCGGCAATGGCCTTATGGACCGCGATGACCTTATGGCCGGCTTTGACCTAATCGGCGGCTATAACAATAACATTATGTGCGGCTATGACTCAGGTACCAAGGACTATCGTTGGGAGTAGATATTGAATTCTTTTTAACAATGCAGAGACAGGTTCACTTTGCTGTGCTTGTTATGCTCAGTTGCAAGTGACTTATGAACTTGTTCCTGTTTTCTTTATCTCTGTGTTCGTTGATTATAAATTAAAGACGGAAGTTCAATGATCCAAAACTACTTTAATTCTCACTACATTTGAATTTTTTTTATAATCAGATACTACTTCCTCCTCTTCGTCGTCGTCCACTTCTGTTTCTACACTGATAAATGACGAAGAGCTTAGAAACTGGGCGGAACTTCCACCAGAACTGATATCATCGATCCTTGGCCGGCTTACCTCCATTGATATACTGGAAAATGCTCAGAAGGTGTGCAGATCTTGGCGTCAAGTCTGTAAAGACCCCTCGATGTGGCGCAAGATTGACATGGACAACCTCGGAGACTTGGGAGCCATGGGGTACGACCTTGAGATCATGTGTCGTCATGCAGTTGATCGTAGCCAGGGCGGTTTGGTTGAGATTGACATTTTGTACTTTGGTACTGATGATCTCCTCGAGTACATTGCCGACAGGTTCTATCTCTCCCTTTTCGTGTGATTCAAAACCACACCTATTTTTGTTTTCTCTAAGGGATATTTTTGACTTCCTTAAGTGCCTTCATTGAAATTTTGATTTCCTTATATGAGAATTTTTGATTTCACTTGTTGAATAGGGTATGCCAATTCTAAGGTTAGAATGGAAGATCTTAGTAGTTTCAGTGAGTAGTAAAAATTGGGGAAATTATTGTTACCTTGTGATGATGTGTTTCGAGAATCATTGTGTCACTCTTTTTAAATAGAAATCAATTTGTTGAATCAGTAGTTTTAATAATAATGTGTTCTAAATTCAGGTTTGTGAAATCTCTTGCTCTTCCATTTTGAAGTAGAATATATCCACTTGAATCTACTATTGTTATGTTTCTGAGGTTTAAATGATTGACTTCAGGCTTTTCATGTGCTATAAAAAAAGTTCTTTTGCATCTTTGTCGTTCTTCTTCTTCTTTATATTCGATTATGTTTATAACCTTTCTACAAACAATTATTTTGCAGGTCGAGTAATCTGAGAATCCTAAGACTTATAATGTGCTATCCAATAGCAGACGATGGATTTATCGAAGCAGTTGTGAAACTTCCATTGATTGGAACACCTCGAGCTTTCACACTGCTCCTTGTCAGGAGAGTCTCTGAGAGCTGTAGGCAAGTCTTGTCCAAATCTGAAGACGTTGAAGCTAAACTCCGAGCCTGACCCCAATTTCAATGATGATGAGTTTAACAATGATGATGCTCTAGCCATCGCAGAAAGCATGCCTGAACTACGTCATCTCCAGCTTTTCGGGAACATATTAACGAATGTGGGCTTGAACGCCATTCTTGACGGTTGTCCTCACCTGGAACACCTTGATCTACGCAAGTGTTTCAACGTTGACCTTACCGGGAGTCTAGGGAAGCGATGTTCTGAGAGGATCAAAGATTTGAGACGCCCCAGTGACTCAACTGCTGGTCACCCATATGGTGGTACCTTTATATTTGATGCCCCCAGCTATGATCCCATCGACCATTATTGGTAGTTATTGAATCTTTCTGAACAATGCAGAGAACATGTTGCTTTTGTTGGTCTTCGTTTATGACTCGTCTCTTATCGCTATTTTGTACTTCGAAGTTTCAGGATACAGTACTTGTTATTTCCTATTGAACTTTCTAAGCGCGTGATTGCAACTGTGAGATTTGAGAGGTGAGAACGATGCAATTACGGATGAGTTTAAATATGGGCCTAGGCCCAAGAGTTTAGGTAGGCTTGGTCCAAATGAGTTTCGTAAATAATGTGATACCATGAGGACCTAGTTGCAAAATTAGAGAGACGGATGAAACCTTTTAACTTCACACTCTTGTTTAGTGACGTTTCCGATACCAAAGAGGAAGAAGAATGGAATCGTCGTCTTTGCCTCCGGCGATGGAGGTCGGAGAATATAGAAACTGGGCGGAGCTTCCGCCGGAACTGATATCATCGATCCTCCACCGTCTTGGCGCGATTGAGATACTGGAGAACGCTCAGAAAGTTTGCAGATCGTGGCGTCGCGTTTGTAAAGACCCTTCCATGTGGCGTAAAATTGACATGCATAACTCGGAAGACATGGAATGCGATCTCGAGATCATGTGCCGTCATGCAGTTGATCGTAGCCAAGGAGGCTTGGTTGAGATTGATCTTTGGTACTTCGCTACTGATGATCTCCTCAATTACATCGCCGATAGGTTCTCTCCCTCCCTGTAACTCAAAATCTCGCCCAATTTTTTTATTTTCTTCAAGAGGAAATTTTCAATTCTTGTGTAGAGATTTGAGGTTGATTTGATTTGAAGTCGTTAGGGTTAGAAATGGTCCTTGTGAGAATTGGGGAAATTGGAGGATCTTGTGTTGTGTCTCACTCTTATGATTGTGTTAAACACAATAATTATATGCAGGTCGAGTAATCTGAGAAGCTTGAGACTTAAAAGGTGCTCTTATATAACAGACGATGGATTTGTTGAAGCAGTTGTGAAACTTCCACTGCTTGAAGACCTCGAGGTGTCATACGGCTCATTGTCAGGAGAGTCTTTGAAAGTTATAGGCCAGTCTTGCCTGAAGATGAAGACATTGAAGCTAAACAGGCATCCTCAAAAAGAGAATGACGAAGATGCTCTAGCGATAGCTGAAACGATGCCTGGACTTCGCCATCTCCAGATGTTTGGGAACGGGTTATCAGACACGGCCTTGAACGCCATTCTTGACAGTTGTTCAAACCTGGAGTATCTTGATTTACGCCGGTGTTTCAATGTTAACCTTGTTGTTGGTGATCTGCAGAAACGGTGTTGTGAGAGGGTCAAAGTTGTGAGACACCCTAATGACTCGACTCATGATTACCCATTTGATGCTTCGTTTATAGACATGGGTTCGTCAGATGATGAATATCCTTATGGCTTCTCTGATATCGAGCTGATGTCAGATGATGAGTATGATGATTTCTATGACCTCTCTGGTGCTAGTGACCATTCTGACGATGACCCGTTTGATTATTACGATGACATGCTTTTCTAGACGCACCAGAGATTCACGCAGGTGATATCTTTTCAAACTTATGCTCATAGATTCAATGGAGTTTATTTGTCCTTGTGGTATGTAACCTTTAGTATTGATGTCTTTTTCTGTTTGTCTTTGTAAGACTTCTAAACTCAAGAAAAGTTTCAGAGATGGTGATTTGATTATCTTCCTTTTGTCTAAATTTTTTGAGTTTATTCTGCAATATTAAAAGAAAGCAAGCCTTGTGTTTTGCTTAAAGCTTGTTCTGTTTAAAACTCAGACAACAACAAGAAATGCCAAATCATCGAAACTAAAATATCTAAGCATACTGTTTCCTCTCAGTAAAACAATCATCAACACTCTAATAGAAACATGAATCTTTGATGCCTCATGTAGAACACTCTCTGCGAAGACTAATGAGGTTTTGGAACAAATCCATCAACTGCGAAATTTCTTGTGGCTGACGGAATGGCCAAACGGACACCATCTAGCTCTGGGCTTGCAATGACTTGGCATCCGAGTCGTGACCTGAAACATTGTTCAGGGAACATTTGATACTTTCATATAAACATGTAAACAGATCAAGCTACCATTTCTTTCTTAAGTACAAAGAAATTTACGTTTCTGTAAGCCCAAAAGCAAGATCAAGCATATCATTCTCTTCATCTGTTGGTTCTTCAAGTTTGTTGTAATATTCTGTGTCCTGTAAATACAATTTAAGTTACTTTATCAGCAAAATCCTGGTTTTTAGAAGAATAGAGCATGATCTATTTGTGTACCATCACGATCACGTGACACGTTGAACACGCTAGAGAAGCCTCACAAGCCCCTGGAGATAAATTAAAAACAGTCTGTGACTTCTCAATTCGATAAAGGGGCCAATCTTACAAACATTAGTTATAAGAAGAAGCAATGGAGAAATGAGAAGAGAAGTCTGTGCCTTCAAGGTCTATATCATTTTCATGAGCAGCTTCGAGCACTGACATTCCAATAGGGACTTTAACAGGGATTTCCTCTCCATCTTTATCGACGAAGATAATGGTTATCCTTTAAAAAACAAGATTTTGAGAAGTATCAGGCTCATATATTACTTCAATCCTGAAGGAATACATTCTCGATGTGCACATTTCTATATTGAAGAATTGAGAATAAACTTACTTTTCAGTTTCTTCGTCACCCTGCTCAGAGGAAGTAGCTGAAGCAGTATAAAACCTATGGTTCTTCAAGAAGAATGCTTCTTGAGAAGTCCTAGTTTGCCTCTGTACTATTGGCTTTTGAAAAGAAGAAATGGGAAAGATTCAACATCATCATCGAGGAAACTAAAAGAGAAACCGTATGATTGACAAAACCCAGATTTGTTGTAAATTCAAACGGATAATAACCAACCATAGACAAACCACCCAATTTCTCAACCATGAAATCTTACAGCATCTAGGCCTTTGAGCATAACTAAACACAGGACTCTTTCTATTGATTCCTGAATCAACTCTCATTCAGCATAGTATGAATCCATGTATATAACTGAACGCATTAAAATTGTCACGTAATGATTCATCTAACACCAAACAAGGGTAGAAAAGCTACATTTCGCTCTTCTGAAATCATTTATGACATTCTTTAAGACTTATTACTAACACAAGCTTCTACCTAGCCATATAATATGGTGATTCTCTAACAAAGAACCCTATTCTAAGTTTTAATCAGTGTCTATACATCAAGTAACACAAATCATGTCTGCAAATGCAAAGTGTAACCGAGTATAAGAAATCGAGAACAAGCTCAGACAAACCAAAGACGGCAAGTAGTGGCCATACGACCGTTGTAGATTCCTTCTCCCAAGTGTTGATATATATCCCTCTGCCAAAACAAGAAATATACAGAGCAGCAAAATCTTAAGGCAGCATTGTATGAAGGACTCTAATACGCATACGCATTTTGAAATCGAAGTGAGATTAGAAACTTCATATAGCAAACGTATCAATTTGAAGCACATATACCTCTTGCGAGCTGTTTAACAATGGCAGACCCGAATCTTGAGATTCTATGACCTAACATCGTTCACTGCCGCCTTTGAGAATTAGCTGAAACCTTCAAAGAGCTGAAATTTAAACCTAATTTTGAGTGCGACACAAAAACGAGGCAAACCCAGAATGCAATAAAGCTGAAAAGAGTACCAAACGCACCAATCTAATTATCTTGAGATTAAAATTTATGCATAAAAATCCAAACTTGGGCCGCAAATGAAAAAAATTGAAAATTTATCGTAGAGATTAATTGAGGGAAGAAAAAGCCATTCACTTTTCGAAGATCACAAACGAAGAAGAGATCAATCTTAAGTTTGAAGAAAGAGAGGGCTTTGTGTTATTACTGTTATATAAAGAACACAGAGGACCTCAGGAATCTCAAATGTTCTTCAATCTTTTATTAGATCTTAAACCCTTTTTTCTCCTCCTTGTATTTTTGTTCTTTTCAATTTGGACAATTTCTCAAACCAAACCGGATTGTACCGGTCTGACCCAAACAACTAATGCAACATTCATGTAAGATTATTTGATAAACCAGAAACCAATCAGAACAATTTGCCTCTGAAGTCTCAACACAAAAAAAACAATTACCAAGACAAAAAAACAGTCTACAAGAGATAATCTTATGAGAAGAAGAGACACATCAAAGTTCCAACGTCGAAATCTAAACCGTTGCACAACAACAATGGAACAAACCACTTATTGTCTAGTCTTCAAATAGACCCAAGAATCTAGCAAGTCTTCTTGCTTCACTGAGAACTCTCAAGTTCTTTTGTAATAGCACTTCTGCTTCGACCAAAAAGCTCAAGCAACTTCATCCAAAACTCTCATTCCGAAGCTCCTCTTCAGCTTTCTTAAAAACCTCATCCCAACCACTACCAGAACTCACATCAAGATAATCATAAGGAACAGCTGTTTTCAAACCAGGAAGCACACTACGACGGCTCTCAACAATCCTCAGTTCCAATTCATCATCACATTCTCCATAATGAATCTTCTCAAGTTCTTCCCACGTAAACATCAACGGCAAAGTAGAACCACACCAAGTATTGAAATCTATTAGCTTAACCCTTCTCTCCTTTGTCACATAAACATCAAAAGTGTAATTCTCTGATTCAAACTCCAACCTAATCTTATCATCAAAGAACTCTTCAATCAACCCCTTGAGCAAGTCCTTCTCACTGAGAAGAATAGGGTAAAACGTAGTTACCTCACGCTGGGAAATCCCAACAAGCTCGTTTGATTTCACAAAGCATCTAAACTCCATCTCAGGCTTCAAAGAAGGGTACCATTTTCTCAACGCAAGGTAGAAACTTTCTGGTCTCGAAGAGACTTTGTCACTACACGAATCATAAGCATTGAAGAGATCATGAACCAACGAATCCGAAGAACGAAACAAGAGAGCAATCTCATTGAAACAAGTACAGCTAAGATTCTGTGATGGGCTAATCCAAGCTGCATCCTTTGGTGCACTCCAATTCAGCTTCGGTAAAACTGTACCGCCTAGGGTTTCGATTGATTCCATGATCTCGATTTCGAGTTGTGGAAACGATGGGGGATTCAATGGCGTCTCTGCTTCGTTATCTGAACCTTCGGAGACTTGGAAATCATCTTCTTCTTCGAAATTGTGGACTCTATTGGGCATCGCGTCTTCGTTTGTTACGGATTCAGGGAGAAGAAACGGACCAGAATCATCGGTGAGGTAGCTGATGAACGACTCTGGAAGCTGGTGAAATTNTTCCATGTGGCGTAAAATTGACATGCATAACTCGGAAGACATGGAATGCGATCTCGAGATCATGTGCCGTCATGCAGTTGATCGTAGCCAAGGAGGCTTGGTTGAGATTGATCTTTGGTACTTCGCTACTGATGATCTCCTCAATTACATCGCCGATAGGTTCTCTCCCTCCCTGTAACTCAAAATCTCGCCCAATTTTTTTATTTTCTTCAAGAGGAAATTTTCAATTCTTGTGTAGAGATTTGAGGTTGATTTGATTTGAAGTCGTTAGGGTTAGAAATGGTCCTTGTGAGAATTGGGGAAATTGGAGGATCTTGTGTTGTGTCTCACTCTTATGATTGTGTTAAACACAATAATTATATGCAGGTCGAGTAATCTGAGAAGCTTGAGACTTAAAAGGTGCTCTTATATAACAGACGATGGATTTGTTGAAGCAGTTGTGAAACTTCCACTGCTTGAAGACCTCGAGGTGTCATACGGCTCATTGTCAGGAGAGTCTTTGAAAGTTATAGGCCAGTCTTGCCTGAAGATGAAGACATTGAAGCTAAACAGGCATCCTCAAAAAGAGAATGACGAAGATGCTCTAGCGATAGCTGAAACGATGCCTGGACTTCGCCATCTCCAGATGTTTGGGAACGGGTTATCAGACACGGCCTTGAACGCCATTCTTGACAGTTGTTCAAACCTGGAGTATCTTGATTTACGCCGGTGTTTCAATGTTAACCTTGTTGTTGGTGATCTGCAGAAACGGTGTTGTGAGAGGGTCAAAGTTGTGAGACACCCTAATGACTCGACTCATGATTACCCATTTGATGCTTCGTTTATAGACATGGGTTCGTCAGATGATGAATATCCTTATGGCTTCTCTGATATCGAGCTGATGTCAGATGATGAGTATGATGATTTCTATGACCTCTCTGGTGCTAGTGACCATTCTGACGATGACCCGTTTGATTATTACGATGACATGCTTTTCTAGACGCACCAGAGATTCACGCAGGTGATATCTTTTCAAACTTATGCTCATAGATTCAATGGAGTTTATTTGTCCTTGTGGTATGTAACCTTTAGTATTGATGTCTTTTTCTGTTTGTCTTTGTAAGACTTCTAAACTCAAGAAAAGTTTCAGAGATGGTGATTTGATTATCTTCCTTTTGTCTAAATTTTTTGAGTTTATTCTGCAATATTAAAAGAAAGCAAGCCTTGTGTTTTGCTTAAAGCTTGTTCTGTTTAAAACTCAGACAACAACAAGAAATGCCAAATCATCGAAACTAAAATATCTAAGCATACTGTTTCCTCTCAGTAAAACAATCATCAACACTCTAATAGAAACATGAATCTTTGATGCCTCATGTAGAACACTCTCTGCGAAGACTAATGAGGTTTTGGAACAAATCCATCAACTGCGAAATTTCTTGTGGCTGACGGAATGGCCAAACGGACACCATCTAGCTCTGGGCTTGCAATGACTTGGCATCCGAGTCGTGACCTGAAACATTGTTCAGGGAACATTTGATACTTTCATATAAACATGTAAACAGATCAAGCTACCATTTCTTTCTTAAGTACAAAGAAATTTACGTTTCTGTAAGCCCAAAAGCAAGATCAAGCATATCATTCTCTTCATCTGTTGGTTCTTCAAGTTTGTTGTAATATTCTGTGTCCTGTAAATACAATTTAAGTTACTTTATCAGCAAAATCCTGGTTTTTAGAAGAATAGAGCATGATCTATTTGTGTACCATCACGATCACGTGACACGTTGAACACGCTAGAGAAGCCTCACAAGCCCCTGGAGATAAATTAAAAACAGTCTGTGACTTCTCAATTCGATAAAGGGGCCAATCTTACAAACATTAGTTATAAGAAGAAGCAATGGAGAAATGAGAAGAGAAGTCTGTGCCTTCAAGGTCTATATCATTTTCATGAGCAGCTTCGAGCACTGACATTCCAATAGGGACTTTAACAGGGATTTCCTCTCCATCTTTATCGACGAAGATAATGGTTATCCTTTAAAAAACAAGATTTTGAGAAGTATCAGGCTCATATATTACTTCAATCCTGAAGGAATACATTCTCGATGTGCACATTTCTATATTGAAGAATTGAGAATAAACTTACTTTTCAGTTTCTTCGTCACCCTGCTCAGAGGAAGTAGCTGAAGCAGTATAAAACCTATGGTTCTTCAAGAAGAATGCTTCTTGAGAAGTCCTAGTTTGCCTCTGTACTATTGGCTTTTGAAAAGAAGAAATGGGAAAGATTCAACATCATCATCGAGGAAACTAAAAGAGAAACCGTATGATTGACAAAACCCAGATTTGTTGTAAATTCAAACGGATAATAACCAACCATAGACAAACCACCCAATTTCTCAACCATGAAATCTTACAGCATCTAGGCCTTTGAGCATAACTAAACACAGGACTCTTTCTATTGATTCCTGAATCAACTCTCATTCAGCATAGTATGAATCCATGTATATAACTGAACGCATTAAAATTGTCACGTAATGATTCATCTAACACCAAACAAGGGTAGAAAAGCTACATTTCGCTCTTCTGAAATCATTTATGACATTCTTTAAGACTTATTACTAACACAAGCTTCTACCTAGCCATATAATATGGTGATTCTCTAACAAAGAACCCTATTCTAAGTTTTAATCAGTGTCTATACATCAAGTAACACAAATCATGTCTGCAAATGCAAAGTGTAACCGAGTATAAGAAATCGAGAACAAGCTCAGACAAACCAAAGACGGCAAGTAGTGGCCATACGACCGTTGTAGATTCCTTCTCCCAAGTGTTGATATATATCCCTCTGCCAAAACAAGAAATATACAGAGCAGCAAAATCTTAAGGCAGCATTGTATGAAGGACTCTAATACGCATACGCATTTTGAAATCGAAGTGAGATTAGAAACTTCATATAGCAAACGTATCAATTTGAAGCACATATACCTCTTGCGAGCTGTTTAACAATGGCAGACCCGAATCTTGAGATTCTATGACCTAACATCGTTCACTGCCGCCTTTGAGAATTAGCTGAAACCTTCAAAGAGCTGAAATTTAAACCTAATTTTGAGTGCGACACAAAAACGAGGCAAACCCAGAATGCAATAAAGCTGAAAAGAGTACCAAACGCACCAATCTAATTATCTTGAGATTAAAATTTATGCATAAAAATCCAAACTTGGGCCGCAAATGAAAAAAATTGAAAATTTATCGTAGAGATTAATTGAGGGAAGAAAAAGCCATTCACTTTTCGAAGATCACAAACGAAGAAGAGATCAATCTTAAGTTTGAAGAAAGAGAGGGCTTTGTGTTATTACTGTTATATAAAGAACACAGAGGACCTCAGGAATCTCAAATGTTCTTCAATCTTTTATTAGATCTTAAACCCTTTTTTCTCCTCCTTGTATTTTTGTTCTTTTCAATTTGGACAATTTCTCAAACCAAACCGGATTGTACCGGTCTGACCCAAACAACTAATGCAACATTCATGTAAGATTATTTGATAAACCAGAAACCAATCAGAACAATTTGCCTCTGAAGTCTCAACACAAAAAAAACAATTACCAAGACAAAAAAACAGTCTACAAGAGATAATCTTATGAGAAGAAGAGACACATCAAAGTTCCAACGTCGAAATCTAAACCGTTGCACAACAACAATGGAACAAACCACTTATTGTCTAGTCTTCAAATAGACCCAAGAATCTAGCAAGTCTTCTTGCTTCACTGAGAACTCTCAAGTTCTTTTGTAATAGCACTTCTGCTTCGACCAAAAAGCTCAAGCAACTTCATCCAAAACTCTCATTCCGAAGCTCCTCTTCAGCTTTCTTAAAAACCTCATCCCAACCACTACCAGAACTCACATCAAGATAATCATAAGGAACAGCTGTTTTCAAACCAGGAAGCACACTACGACGGCTCTCAACAATCCTCAGTTCCAATTCATCATCACATTCTCCATAATGAATCTTCTCAAGTTCTTCCCACGTAAACATCAACGGCAAAGTAGAACCACACCAAGTATTGAAATCTATTAGCTTAACCCTTCTCTCCTTTGTCACATAAACATCAAAAGTGTAATTCTCTGATTCAAACTCCAACCTAATCTTATCATCAAAGAACTCTTCAATCAACCCCTTGAGCAAGTCCTTCTCACTGAGAAGAATAGGGTAAAACGTAGTTACCTCACGCTGGGAAATCCCAACAAGCTCGTTTGATTTCACAAAGCATCTAAACTCCATCTCAGGCTTCAAAGAAGGGTACCATTTTCTCAACGCAAGGTAGAAACTTTCTGGTCTCGAAGAGACTTTGTCACTACACGAATCATAAGCATTGAAGAGATCATGAACCAACGAATCCGAAGAACGAAACAAGAGAGCAATCTCATTGAAACAAGTACAGCTAAGATTCTGTGATGGGCTAATCCAAGCTGCATCCTTTGGTGCACTCCAATTCAGCTTCGGTAAAACTGTACCGCCTAGGGTTTCGATTGATTCCATGATCTCGATTTCGAGTTGTGGAAACGATGGGGGATTCAATGGCGTCTCTGCTTCGTTATCTGAACCTTCGGAGACTTGGAAATCATCTTCTTCTTCGAAATTGTGGACTCTATTGGGCATCGCGTCTTCGTTTGTTACGGATTCAGGGAGAAGAAACGGACCAGAATCATCGGTGAGGTAGCTGATGAACGACTCTGGAAGCTGGTGAAATTTGGTTCTAATGGTTATGGATCTGAATTTTGGATACCAGTTCTGAATCTGGCATCGATTTACTTCTTCCTCCTTCATCGCGGGACTGTGAATGACACAAATTGTTTCTTCCGCCGGCGTTGATGGGGAGGTTTTAGGGTTTTGTTTTGAAGACGATGATGATGATCTCTGGCGGTGAGTGTGAAAAATTGAAAATAGATTAGGGTTTTGTTGCTAGAGAAATCTTTTAATGGGCCGTATGTATTGAGCCTGAAAAGGCCCACATAACACTTCTGGTTAAATATTTAAGTTATACAGTAAAACCTCTATAAATTAATAAAGTCGGGACCATGAAATTTTATTAATTTATAGAGGTTTTAATTTATCGATAAATTAATAATTATTAATTTATAGAAAGACTTTCCTAATTTGGTAAAAAAATATTAAAAATAAGATTTAATCTTTATAACTAATATTTTTATAAAATCAGTTACAATGAAAATAACAATTATCATGTTTTGAAGATATCACTCAAAGATTTTTATATAGTAAAGATATTAAAAATGAATTCTAATAAAAATTAATATGTAGATATATACATATATTTAGATAATTTTATATAATTATTAATTTATATTATTGATGAGACCATATATTTACAAAGGAATTTCAAAAAAAATATTATTTTATTATATTGTCANTGATTATTACGATGACATGCTTTTCTAGACGCACCAGAGATTCACGCAGGTGATATCTTTTCAAACTTATGCTCATAGATTCAATGGAGTTTATTTGTCCTTGTGGTATGTAACCTTTAGTATTGATGTCTTTTTCTGTTTGTCTTTGTAAGACTTCTAAACTCAAGAAAAGTTTCAGAGATGGTGATTTGATTATCTTCCTTTTGTCTAAATTTTTTGAGTTTATTCTGCAATATTAAAAGAAAGCAAGCCTTGTGTTTTGCTTAAAGCTTGTTCTGTTTAAAACTCAGACAACAACAAGAAATGCCAAATCATCGAAACTAAAATATCTAAGCATACTGTTTCCTCTCAGTAAAACAATCATCAACACTCTAATAGAAACATGAATCTTTGATGCCTCATGTAGAACACTCTCTGCGAAGACTAATGAGGTTTTGGAACAAATCCATCAACTGCGAAATTTCTTGTGGCTGACGGAATGGCCAAACGGACACCATCTAGCTCTGGGCTTGCAATGACTTGGCATCCGAGTCGTGACCTGAAACATTGTTCAGGGAACATTTGATACTTTCATATAAACATGTAAACAGATCAAGCTACCATTTCTTTCTTAAGTACAAAGAAATTTACGTTTCTGTAAGCCCAAAAGCAAGATCAAGCATATCATTCTCTTCATCTGTTGGTTCTTCAAGTTTGTTGTAATATTCTGTGTCCTGTAAATACAATTTAAGTTACTTTATCAGCAAAATCCTGGTTTTTAGAAGAATAGAGCATGATCTATTTGTGTACCATCACGATCACGTGACACGTTGAACACGCTAGAGAAGCCTCACAAGCCCCTGGAGATAAATTAAAAACAGTCTGTGACTTCTCAATTCGATAAAGGGGCCAATCTTACAAACATTAGTTATAAGAAGAAGCAATGGAGAAATGAGAAGAGAAGTCTGTGCCTTCAAGGTCTATATCATTTTCATGAGCAGCTTCGAGCACTGACATTCCAATAGGGACTTTAACAGGGATTTCCTCTCCATCTTTATCGACGAAGATAATGGTTATCCTTTAAAAAACAAGATTTTGAGAAGTATCAGGCTCATATATTACTTCAATCCTGAAGGAATACATTCTCGATGTGCACATTTCTATATTGAAGAATTGAGAATAAACTTACTTTTCAGTTTCTTCGTCACCCTGCTCAGAGGAAGTAGCTGAAGCAGTATAAAACCTATGGTTCTTCAAGAAGAATGCTTCTTGAGAAGTCCTAGTTTGCCTCTGTACTATTGGCTTTTGAAAAGAAGAAATGGGAAAGATTCAACATCATCATCGAGGAAACTAAAAGAGAAACCGTATGATTGACAAAACCCAGATTTGTTGTAAATTCAAACGGATAATAACCAACCATAGACAAACCACCCAATTTCTCAACCATGAAATCTTACAGCATCTAGGCCTTTGAGCATAACTAAACACAGGACTCTTTCTATTGATTCCTGAATCAACTCTCATTCAGCATAGTATGAATCCATGTATATAACTGAACGCATTAAAATTGTCACGTAATGATTCATCTAACACCAAACAAGGGTAGAAAAGCTACATTTCGCTCTTCTGAAATCATTTATGACATTCTTTAAGACTTATTACTAACACAAGCTTCTACCTAGCCATATAATATGGTGATTCTCTAACAAAGAACCCTATTCTAAGTTTTAATCAGTGTCTATACATCAAGTAACACAAATCATGTCTGCAAATGCAAAGTGTAACCGAGTATAAGAAATCGAGAACAAGCTCAGACAAACCAAAGACGGCAAGTAGTGGCCATACGACCGTTGTAGATTCCTTCTCCCAAGTGTTGATATATATCCCTCTGCCAAAACAAGAAATATACAGAGCAGCAAAATCTTAAGGCAGCATTGTATGAAGGACTCTAATACGCATACGCATTTTGAAATCGAAGTGAGATTAGAAACTTCATATAGCAAACGTATCAATTTGAAGCACATATACCTCTTGCGAGCTGTTTAACAATGGCAGACCCGAATCTTGAGATTCTATGACCTAACATCGTTCACTGCCGCCTTTGAGAATTAGCTGAAACCTTCAAAGAGCTGAAATTTAAACCTAATTTTGAGTGCGACACAAAAACGAGGCAAACCCAGAATGCAATAAAGCTGAAAAGAGTACCAAACGCACCAATCTAATTATCTTGAGATTAAAATTTATGCATAAAAATCCAAACTTGGGCCGCAAATGAAAAAAATTGAAAATTTATCGTAGAGATTAATTGAGGGAAGAAAAAGCCATTCACTTTTCGAAGATCACAAACGAAGAAGAGATCAATCTTAAGTTTGAAGAAAGAGAGGGCTTTGTGTTATTACTGTTATATAAAGAACACAGAGGACCTCAGGAATCTCAAATGTTCTTCAATCTTTTATTAGATCTTAAACCCTTTTTTCTCCTCCTTGTATTTTTGTTCTTTTCAATTTGGACAATTTCTCAAACCAAACCGGATTGTACCGGTCTGACCCAAACAACTAATGCAACATTCATGTAAGATTATTTGATAAACCAGAAACCAATCAGAACAATTTGCCTCTGAAGTCTCAACACAAAAAAAACAATTACCAAGACAAAAAAACAGTCTACAAGAGATAATCTTATGAGAAGAAGAGACACATCAAAGTTCCAACGTCGAAATCTAAACCGTTGCACAACAACAATGGAACAAACCACTTATTGTCTAGTCTTCAAATAGACCCAAGAATCTAGCAAGTCTTCTTGCTTCACTGAGAACTCTCAAGTTCTTTTGTAATAGCACTTCTGCTTCGACCAAAAAGCTCAAGCAACTTCATCCAAAACTCTCATTCCGAAGCTCCTCTTCAGCTTTCTTAAAAACCTCATCCCAACCACTACCAGAACTCACATCAAGATAATCATAAGGAACAGCTGTTTTCAAACCAGGAAGCACACTACGACGGCTCTCAA
The DNA here is from genome assembly GCF_000633955.1 of Camelina sativa. Taxonomy (NCBI): domain Eukaryota; kingdom Viridiplantae; phylum Streptophyta; class Magnoliopsida; order Brassicales; family Brassicaceae; genus Camelina; species Camelina sativa. Next base: position 2,743,984 of record NC_025686.1, read on the forward strand.
CAATCCTCAGTTCCAATTCATCATCACATTCTCCATAATGAATCTTCTCAAGTTCTTCCCACGTAAACATCAACGGCAAAGTAGAACCACACCAAGTATTGAAATCTATTAGCTTAACCCTTCTCTCCTTTGTCACATAAACATCAAAAGTGTAATTCTCTGATTCAAACTCCAACCTAATCTTATCATCAAAGAACTCTTCAATCAACCCCTTGAGCAAGTCCTTCTCACTGAGAAGAATAGGGTAAAACGTAGTTACCTCACGCTGGGAAATCCCAACAAGCTCGTTTGATTTCACAAAGCATCTAAACTCCATCTCAGGCTTCAAAGAAGGGTACCATTTTCTCAACGCAAGGTAGAAACTTTCTGGTCTCGAAGAGACTTTGTCACTACACGAATCATAAGCATTGAAGAGATCATGAACCAACGAATCCGAAGAACGAAACAAGAGAGCAATCTCATTGAAACAAGTACAGCTAAGATTCTGTGATGGGCTAATCCAAGCTGCATCCTTTGGTGCACTCCAATTCAGCTTCGGTAAAACTGTACCGCCTAGGGTTTCGATTGATTCCATGATCTCGATTTCGAGTTGTGGAAACGATGGGGGATTCAATGGCGTCTCTGCTTCGTTATCTGAACCTTCGGAGACTTGGAAATCATCTTCTTCTTCGAAATTGTGGACTCTATTGGGCATCGCGTCTTCGTTTGTTACGGATTCAGGGAGAAGAAACGGACCAGAATCATCGGTGAGGTAGCTGATGAACGACTCTGGAAGCTGGTGAAATTTGGTTCTAATGGTTATGGATCTGAATTTTGGATACCAGTTCTGAATCTGGCATCGATTTACTTCTTCCTCCTTCATCGCGGGACTGTGAATGACACAAATTGTTTCTTCCGCCGGCGTTGATGGGGAGGTTTTAGGGTTTTGTTTTGAAGACGATGATGATGATCTCTGGCGGTGAGTGTGAAAAATTGAAAATAGATTAGGGTTTTGTTGCTAGAGAAATCTTTTAATGGGCCGTATGTATTGAGCCTGAAAAGGCCCACATAACACTTCTGGTTAAATATTTAAGTTATACAGTAAAACCTCTATAAATTAATAAAGTCGGGACCATAAAATTTTATTAATTTATAGAGGTTTTAATTTATCGATAAATTAATAATTATTAATTTATAGAAAGACTTTCCTAATTTGGTAAAAAAATATTAAAAATAAGATTTAATCTTTATAACTAATATTTTTATAAAATCAGTTACAATGAAAATAACAATTATCATGTTTTGAAGATATCACTCAAAGATTTTTATATAGTAAAGATATTAAAAATGAATTCTAATAAAAATTAATATGTAGATATATACATATATTTAGATAATTTTATATAATTATTAATTTATATTATTGATGAGACCATATATTTACAAAGGAATTTCAAAAAAAATATTATTTTATTATATTGTCAAATAGTGTCCAAAATTACACTAGTCCCAACTTGGGACCAGAGAAATTTATTAATTTATAGACATTATTAATTTACCGAGTATTAATTTATAGAGGTTCTACTGTATTAGTGATTGGAAATATTACTTTTTAACATGCTTGGTCAACTAGTAAACGTTAGAGAAATGCGGACGTTGCAAGGCAAGTCTACCAAGAAGATTGATTTTGAATTACAAGACCAAGACATTGAGAAAGTTTCTTTTATAATTGGCAATTATAATAATTTCATTTTAAGATTTTTATCCAATAATAATATATTTTTCTTTGTGGTGATGTTTACTTTGGTATGTTTGATAAAGAGGGGCAAATTAAGACTTTAACAAATGTATGTATGAAATTATCTATTTGCTTGGATAATAAATTATATATTGAGAAATTGCAAGAAATTGATGACNTTTGGAACAAATCCATCAACTGCGAAATTTCTTGTGGCTGACGGAATGGCCAAACGGACACCATCTAGCTCTGGGCTTGCAATGACTTGGCATCCGAGTCGTGACCTGAAACATTGTTCAGGGAACATTTGATACTTTCATATAAACATGTAAACAGATCAAGCTACCATTTCTTTCTTAAGTACAAAGAAATTTACGTTTCTGTAAGCCCAAAAGCAAGATCAAGCATATCATTCTCTTCATCTGTTGGTTCTTCAAGTTTGTTGTAATATTCTGTGTCCTGTAAATACAATTTAAGTTACTTTATCAGCAAAATCCTGGTTTTTAGAAGAATAGAGCATGATCTATTTGTGTACCATCACGATCACGTGACACGTTGAACACGCTAGAGAAGCCTCACAAGCCCCTGGAGATAAATTAAAAACAGTCTGTGACTTCTCAATTCGATAAAGGGGCCAATCTTACAAACATTAGTTATAAGAAGAAGCAATGGAGAAATGAGAAGAGAAGTCTGTGCCTTCAAGGTCTATATCATTTTCATGAGCAGCTTCGAGCACTGACATTCCAATAGGGACTTTAACAGGGATTTCCTCTCCATCTTTATCGACGAAGATAATGGTTATCCTTTAAAAAACAAGATTTTGAGAAGTATCAGGCTCATATATTACTTCAATCCTGAAGGAATACATTCTCGATGTGCACATTTCTATATTGAAGAATTGAGAATAAACTTACTTTTCAGTTTCTTCGTCACCCTGCTCAGAGGAAGTAGCTGAAGCAGTATAAAACCTATGGTTCTTCAAGAAGAATGCTTCTTGAGAAGTCCTAGTTTGCCTCTGTACTATTGGCTTTTGAAAAGAAGAAATGGGAAAGATTCAACATCATCATCGAGGAAACTAAAAGAGAAACCGTATGATTGACAAAACCCAGATTTGTTGTAAATTCAAACGGATAATAACCAACCATAGACAAACCACCCAATTTCTCAACCATGAAATCTTACAGCATCTAGGCCTTTGAGCATAACTAAACACAGGACTCTTTCTATTGATTCCTGAATCAACTCTCATTCAGCATAGTATGAATCCATGTATATAACTGAACGCATTAAAATTGTCACGTAATGATTCATCTAACACCAAACAAGGGTAGAAAAGCTACATTTCGCTCTTCTGAAATCATTTATGACATTCTTTAAGACTTATTACTAACACAAGCTTCTACCTAGCCATATAATATGGTGATTCTCTAACAAAGAACCCTATTCTAAGTTTTAATCAGTGTCTATACATCAAGTAACACAAATCATGTCTGCAAATGCAAAGTGTAACCGAGTATAAGAAATCGAGAACAAGCTCAGACAAACCAAAGACGGCAAGTAGTGGCCATACGACCGTTGTAGATTCCTTCTCCCAAGTGTTGATATATATCCCTCTGCCAAAACAAGAAATATACAGAGCAGCAAAATCTTAAGGCAGCATTGTATGAAGGACTCTAATACGCATACGCATTTTGAAATCGAAGTGAGATTAGAAACTTCATATAGCAAACGTATCAATTTGAAGCACATATACCTCTTGCGAGCTGTTTAACAATGGCAGACCCGAATCTTGAGATTCTATGACCTAACATCGTTCACTGCCGCCTTTGAGAATTAGCTGAAACCTTCAAAGAGCTGAAATTTAAACCTAATTTTGAGTGCGACACAAAAACGAGGCAAACCCAGAATGCAATAAAGCTGAAAAGAGTACCAAACGCACCAATCTAATTATCTTGAGATTAAAATTTATGCATAAAAATCCAAACTTGGGCCGCAAATGAAAAAAATTGAAAATTTATCGTAGAGATTAATTGAGGGAAGAAAAAGCCATTCACTTTTCGAAGATCACAAACGAAGAAGAGATCAATCTTAAGTTTGAAGAAAGAGAGGGCTTTGTGTTATTACTGTTATATAAAGAACACAGAGGACCTCAGGAATCTCAAATGTTCTTCAATCTTTTATTAGATCTTAAACCCTTTTTTCTCCTCCTTGTATTTTTGTTCTTTTCAATTTGGACAATTTCTCAAACCAAACCGGATTGTACCGGTCTGACCCAAACAACTAATGCAACATTCATGTAAGATTATTTGATAAACCAGAAACCAATCAGAACAATTTGCCTCTGAAGTCTCAACACAAAAAAAACAATTACCAAGACAAAAAAACAGTCTACAAGAGATAATCTTATGAGAAGAAGAGACACATCAAAGTTCCAACGTCGAAATCTAAACCGTTGCACAACAACAATGGAACAAACCACTTATTGTCTAGTCTTCAAATAGACCCAAGAATCTAGCAAGTCTTCTTGCTTCACTGAGAACTCTCAAGTTCTTTTGTAATAGCACTTCTGCTTCGACCAAAAAGCTCAAGCAACTTCATCCAAAACTCTCATTCCGAAGCTCCTCTTCAGCTTTCTTAAAAACCTCATCCCAACCACTACCAGAACTCACATCAAGATAATCATAAGGAACAGCTGTTTTCAAACCAGGAAGCACACTACGACGGCTCTCAACAATCCTCAGTTCCAATTCATCATCACATTCTCCATAATGAATCTTCTCAAGTTCTTCCCACGTAAACATCAACGGCAAAGTAGAACCACACCAAGTATTGAAATCTATTAGCTTAACCCTTCTCTCCTTTGTCACATAAACATCAAAAGTGTAATTCTCTGATTCAAACTCCAACCTAATCTTATCATCAAAGAACTCTTCAATCAACCCCTTGAGCAAGTCCTTCTCACTGAGAAGAATAGGGTAAAACGTAGTTACCTCACGCTGGGAAATCCCAACAAGCTCGTTTGATTTCACAAAGCATCTAAACTCCATCTCAGGCTTCAAAGAAGGGTACCATTTTCTCAACGCAAGGTAGAAACTTTCTGGTCTCGAAGAGACTTTGTCACTACACGAATCATAAGCATTGAAGAGATCATGAACCAACGAATCCGAAGAACGAAACAAGAGAGCAATCTCATTGAAACAAGTACAGCTAAGATTCTGTGATGGGCTAATCCAAGCTGCATCCTTTGGTGCACTCCAATTCAGCTTCGGTAAAACTGTACCGCCTAGGGTTTCGATTGATTCCATGATCTCGATTTCGAGTTGTGGAAACGATGGGGGATTCAATGGCGTCTCTGCTTCGTTATCTGAACCTTCGGAGACTTGGAAATCATCTTCTTCTTCGAAATTGTGGACTCTATTGGGCATCGCGTCTTCGTTTGTTACGGATTCAGGGAGAAGAAACGGACCAGAATCATCGGTGAGGTAGCTGATGAACGACTCTGGAAGCTGGTGAAATTTGGTTCTAATGGTTATGGATCTGAATTTTGGATACCAGTTCTGAATCTGGCATCGATTTACTTCTTCCTCCTTCATCGCGGGACTGTGAATGACACAAATTGTTTCTTCCGCCGGCGTTGATGGGGAGGTTTTAGGGTTTTGTTTTGAAGACGATGATGATGATCTCTGGCGGTGAGTGTGAAAAATTGAAAATAGATTAGGGTTTTGTTGCTAGAGAAATCTTTTAATGGGCCGTATGTATTGAGCCTGAAAAGGCCCACATAACACTTCTGGTTAAATATTTAAGTTATACAGTAAAACCTCTATAAATTAATAAAGTCGGGACCATAAAATTTTATTAATTTATAGAGGTTTTAATTTATCGATAAATTAATAATTATTAATTTATAGAAAGACTTTCCTAATTTGGTAAAAAAATATTAAAAATAAGATTTAATCTTTATAACTAATATTTTTATAAAATCAGTTACAATGAAAATAACAATTATCATGTTTTGAAGATATCACTCAAAGATTTTTATATAGTAAAGATATTAAAAATGAATTCTAATAAAAATTAATATGTAGATATATACATATATTTAGATAATTTTATATAATTATTAATTTATATTATTGATGAGACCATATATTTACAAAGGAATTTCAAAAAAAATATTATTTTATTATATTGTCAAATAGTGTCCAAAATTACACTAGTCCCAACTTGGGACCAGAGAAATTTATTAATTTATAGACATTATTAATTTACCGAGTATTAATTTATAGAGGTTCTACTGTATTAGTGATTGGAAATATTACTTTTTAACATGCTTGGTCAACTAGTAAACGTTAGAGAAATGCGGACGTTGCAAGGCAAGTCTACCAAGAAGATTGATTTTGAATTACAAGACCAAGACATTGAGAAAGTTTCTTTTATAATTGGCAATTATAATAATTTCATTTTAAGATTTTTATCCAATAATAATATATTTTTCTTTGTGGTGATGTTTACTTTGGTATGTTTGATAAAGAGGGGCAAATTAAGACTTTAACAAATGTATGTATGAAATTATCTATTTGCTTGGATAATAAATTATATATTGAGAAATTGCAAGAAATTGATGACAGTGTGAATGATGAGAAGCTCAAGGAGATGTTCTCTGAGTACGGGAATGTTACCTCTTGCAAGGTTTGTCATTATCACTAAACGATATTCATTAGTCTATTCTGAATAACAAGTGTACTTCAGAAATTAGGAATGTCTCTAGACTTAGTACGGAAGTTTGTAATTTTTTAAAGGGCTACAGCCTTCGCACTTCCACATGTATAATGGCCTTAACAATTTTATATTTAAATAATTCATTGAAATCTTAGGTAAATAAACTTTGGTTAGAGTTTTTATTCATGTGAAATTTTGATTCATTGTTTTTTCTTATAATTACGATTTAAATTAGAATTTGATTAGACTTTATGGTGATAGAATTATGAAACTAAAATTTAATTAGAAATTTACGATGATTAGCACATATATTTATGGATGGTGAGAGATTTAACCAGGTAATTTTGGAGGTCCTCTATTCAATATGGAAGATAAAAGATGAAATTTACATTGAGTATTAATTATATGTCTAGCTACAAAATCTCCAAGGGGTATAAAATTGTTCTAGATAGTGGTTGAATGTGTTGAAAGAGATATGTCTTACATGGAAGTTTGTATAATGTTTGATAAATGACAGGTTAAGATATATTGTATAAGACTCGATGAATGAATATTTTTATTTTATATGAATTTTGAATGTTATTTCACAAACAAATTTCTCTAAATTTCATTATATTGCCAAATATGGACAAATTTTGTACTTATTGCACTACAATAATTAATTATTATTTTTGTTTTAATTATACTAGTCAAGAATATGAGATTTGCATTGAAAATATTAAATTTAACTAGATAAAATTGTATCACTTGTATCATCTTAAATCCTGTATTAAAATTGTAATGTGGTAGGTTATAAGAAAAAATATGTATGTAAATAAATCAATTTTAGTTTATATATTTATTCTATATAGATAAACTAGACAAGGGTCTGCATAGAAAACCGCGCAGAAATTATATACATTTTTATTGATGAAATTTAAATTTTAAGCAGTTACTCACACACTTTTATTTAAATTAAATATGATATTTTTTGCCTTATACATTCTATTTTGCAATACACCTTCAATTTAACTAACTATTTCATCATATTAAACCAGATTCTAATTTAACAGCCTCCATCGTAATGAATAATAACTATAAATTTTATATTAAAAATAACATGTCCATGATCGTATTAAATTTATATTTTAGTTTTTAATCACTTACTAATAAAAAATAATATATTACAACAAAAAAAATATATAATTTTGTTCCAATTAAACTAATGTCGAATTTATTTTGTTAATTATTTCGAATTTTAATATTTATTATTTTTTGGTTAAAATCTCTGTTAGATAAATTTTTTTCTTGATATAAATCAAATGTAATTGACTAATAACATGCGTAAATTTAGAAGATGTACATATATATTTTTGTTAGTTTTCCTTCTTGTTTTTTTCACATTAATTAGAACATGTAACCATGAGAAGTAAACTAATGTTAAATTTCTTTTGTTATTTTGAATTTTTTAACAGTTATTACTCATTGGTTCATATCTATGCATAAAAATACGTTTAAAATTAGAAGATGTATATTTATTTTTTGTTAGTGTTCCTTCTCGATTCTTTTCACATTGTCAATTACGAATAAAATATACTCTATCACAACGACAAACACAAACTATAGTGTCTTGAATGTAACATAATTAAATGAATGCTAGATAACTTATACTGTTCTTTTGCTTTTTTTGAATGTTAAATTGATTGATCGAAAATATGTTACATGTACAATGAGTTTCAGGAGCTACTTTCAGAAACTTAAAACCAAAATTTGTATTGTTGTTTCGAATTTCAACCTTCATTGCTATTGGTTAAAATAAAATAAAATATATATATACATGTCAAAATCTAATTGACCAATAATATTTGTGCTCGTAAAATTATAGCTGTAAAAATCTAATCCATCAACAAGAAGTCAATGATAAAAATATTTTGACTAGGCTCTACCGAAATGTATATTGTACTATCAAGATATTTACTAACATGAAAATAAGAAATATAGTTGTTATATATCAGACGTAAGGAAGGCTGTAGTAAGGCTTTAACTTAAGATTCTAAACCCATGGACAAAGGTAAGAACAAAAACAAAGCTTAATTGCTACATTAACCAAAAGGTTTGAAAATTTTGCTCAAGGAAATATAGATATCAGCACAAATGATATGCAAATATATATCTATTTTCTCGTCAAAGATGTTAGCAACTCCGACTAATAAGAAATAAAAGTCCTATGTACATCATCAGGAGCCACCGAGGCTTATACATCGATAAAGATCTTGCGGCCGAGACTTCCGATCTGAATGAAGGAAAAAACACTAAATTTTTTGAACGAAATTTTTATTGACAACTATAAAGAATAATGACAAATAAGGATGAAATTTAGGGCTTTTACTTGGATACATCATAGGAGCATTTTCCGTAGCCTGCAAGCAACGACATTACAAAAAGTCACAAATTTTATTACCATTGAAAATAAAATTTAAAAACTATTTCAAAATTAATTATGTATGGTAGTAGGATAAAAATATCATTATTGTTCGACCAACAAAATCCATTTTATTTTACGAAAAAAATACTAAAATTTGCATATATCAGTTTAACTTTTTTAATATTATTTTTCATCACTTTTTCTTCTAAATTTAATTCGACCATGTATAAAAACACGAAACATTTATGCATCTAGATAGATGATATATAGTCTTTTCTGGTAGAATCGATTTACACTAGTAGTGAACTGCATGTACTTACTAGGGTTAATCTTGGTGAGTGTAGCTGTTCCACCGAAGTAACAAGCAATGCGATTGTTCCCATTGGTTTGGTAATACGCATTAAACGCAAACGATGCGTGCGACACGATCGTGTCTGGTTCGTAACAATCACCATGTCTCTCAATGACCGAGCAATCCACTCTCCCAATCCCACATGCCCAATCCAAAGCTCTCTGTAGCTCAGCTTGAGATGCACCTGGTCGAGCCACACACCATGTTGTTCCCTCCAAGAACGTCGTGTTTCCTTGTGGCCCTACTAGTGACTCTGGTCTAATCGTCATCACTGGCCTTGCAGCTATACATTGTATATAAGCGTGATCGATGAGACAATTTTTTGTTTTCCTCATATTAAACAAGTTGCAATACCAAAGATTCACTTTCATGATTATTATTAAAAAAAAACACATAACATTAGAAAACTGAAAACATGCATAGTCATCAAACAAAACAAAAATCTAATATCAAAATTTATCTTCTTCAATAATTAGAGAAAAAGAAAATGTTTTACCTTGGCAGAAGAAGTTCAGTAGAAGCAGAAAAAGTAGAAAAATCCAAAATTGAGTTTTCATGTTTGAAATTGCAAGTATGTATAAAGAGGGAAGAAGGAATCTAGATATCACAGCACTATAAGAAGAAACCTTATATTGTGTGGTACATAAGTGCTGTGTTTACTTGAGAACCTAATTAAATGAGAAAAGAAGAATCTAGATTTCTTAAGGAATCAAAGGTGCCTTCAAGAGAAGTAAAATGTTCAGTCATATCTTTAAAACCAAAAGAACATAATCGCATGAGATCTTCTGATTTAGAAGATTTAATATTGGAATATTACTTTCCAATCTATATTAGCCGATTTGTTTTCTGTGTAACACATACCGAAAAGTTGAGAAAGAGACGTTTACAAGCAAAGAATTAGCAAGCAACATCTTTTGAAAAACACTAAAATCTGTCTATAAATATATATTACGATCCGACCCAAAACGCAGTCCTGTCCGATTTGCTTCCAGGTTCGATTTAGAAGACAATACTTTTAACCAACACAAGTTATTACAAAGCCAACAACTCAATCCAACTTCAAAAGCTGATGACACAACAAAATCAGAAGAAGACTTTTCACTCAAGAAAGCATAAAATAAATAAATAGAACAAAGCCTATTGGCATCATCGGTTGATTTGATTCAGTGAAGCCTAGTGAGTTCCTCAACTCTCTTACACAACTCTTCCACTTGAACATTCATGGATTTAGATATGTCCTCCATCTTGTTCCTACTCAGATCCAGAAACGACTCGATTAAGTCACCATCCAAGAAATTCCTCGCTTCTGCGGTTCTTTTCTCGTTATTAAACGACCTCCATTGCTCGTGGCTTAAGCCGCCAACTCCTTTAATCACTTTCCTCAAACTTGACTGTAACTTCTCCAAGAAAGTATACTGTTCTTGAGGAAGTGAAGCTATTACTCCAATCACTCCATTGACCGTACCAAAGATGACAGTTGGGATCTGACCAATCTCTGAATCAGGTAGCCTCATTACTAGAGATCCATGGCGGAATCTGTTCACAAACNGCTTCAAAGAAGGGTACCATTTTCTCAACGCAAGGTAGAAACTTTCTGGTCTCGAAGAGACTTTGTCACTACACGAATCATAAGCATTGAAGAGATCATGAACCAACGAATCCGAAGAACGAAACAAGAGAGCAATCTCATTGAAACAAGTACAGCTAAGATTCTGTGATGGGCTAATCCAAGCTGCATCCTTTGGTGCACTCCAATTCAGCTTCGGTAAAACTGTACCGCCTAGGGTTTCGATTGATTCCATGATCTCGATTTCGAGTTGTGGAAACGATGGGGGATTCAATGGCGTCTCTGCTTCGTTATCTGAACCTTCGGAGACTTGGAAATCATCTTCTTCTTCGAAATTGTGGACTCTATTGGGCATCGCGTCTTCGTTTGTTACGGATTCAGGGAGAAGAAACGGACCAGAATCATCGGTGAGGTAGCTGATGAACGACTCTGGAAGCTGGTGAAATTTGGTTCTAATGGTTATGGATCTGAATTTTGGATACCAGTTCTGAATCTGGCATCGATTTACTTCTTCCTCCTTCATCGCGGGACTGTGAATGACACAAATTGTTTCTTCCGCCGGCGTTGATGGGGAGGTTTTAGGGTTTTGTTTTGAAGACGATGATGATGATCTCTGGCGGTGAGTGTGAAAAATTGAAAATAGATTAGGGTTTTGTTGCTAGAGAAATCTTTTAATGGGCCGTATGTATTGAGCCTGAAAAGGCCCACATAACACTTCTGGTTAAATATTTAAGTTATACAGTAAAACCTCTATAAATTAATAAAGTCGGGACCATAAAATTTTATTAATTTATAGAGGTTTTAATTTATCGATAAATTAATAATTATTAATTTATAGAGAAACTTTCCTAATTTGGTAAAAAAATATTAAAAATAAGATTTAATCTTTATAACTAATATTTTTATAAAATCAGTTACAATGAAAATAACAATTATCATGTTTTGAAGATATCACTCAAAGATTTTTATATAGTAAAGATATTAAAAATGAATTCTAATAAAAATTAATATGTAGATATATACATATATTTAGATAATTTTATATAATTATTAATTTATATTATTGATGAGACCATATATTTACAAAGGAATTTCAAAAAAAATATTATTTTATTATATTGTCAAATAGTGTCCAAAATTACACTAGTCCCAACTTGGGACCAGAGAAATTTATTAATTTATAGACATTATTAATTTACCGAGTATTAATTTATAGAGGTTCTACTGTATTAGTGATTGGAAATATTACTTTTTAACATGCTTGGTCAACTAGTAAACGTTAGAGAAATGCGGACGTTGCAAGGCAAGTCTACCAAGAAGATTGATTTTGAATTACAAGACCAAGACATTGAGAAAGTTTCTTTTATAATTGGCAATTATAATAATTTCATTTTAAGATTTTTATCCAATAATAATATATTTTTCTTTGTGGTGATGTTTACTTTGGTATGTTTGATAAAGAGGGGCAAATTAAGACTTTAACAAATGTATGTATGAAATTATCTATTTGCTTGGATAATAAATTATATATTGAGAAATTGCAAGAAATTGATGACAGTGTGAATGATGAGAAGCTCAAGGAGATGTTCTCTGAGTACGGGAATGTTACCTCTTGCAAGGTTTGTCATTATCACTAAACGATATTCATTAGTCTATTCTGAATAACAAGTGTACTTCAGAAATTAGGAATGTCTCTAGACTTAGTACGGAAGTTTGTAATTTTTTAAAGGGCTACAGCCTTCGCACTTCCACATGTATAATGGCCTTAACAATTTTATATTTAAATAATTCATTGAAATCTTAGGTAAATAAACTTTGGTTAGAGTTTTTATTCATGTGAAATTTTGATTCATTGTTTTTTCTTATAATTACGATTTAAATTAGAATTTGATTAGACTTTATGGTGATAGAATTATGAAACTAAAATTTAATTAGAAATTTACGATGATTAGCACATATATTTATGGATGGTGAGAGATTTAACCAGGTAATTTTGGAGGTCCTCTATTCAATATGGAAGATAAAAGATGAAATTTACATTGAGTATTAATTATATGTCTAGCTACAAAATCTCCAAGGGGTATAAAATTGTTCTAGATAGTGGTTGAATGTGTTGAAAGAGATATGTCTTACATGGAAGTTTGTATAATGTTTGATAAATGACAGGTTAAGATATATTGTATAAGACTCGATGAATGAATATTTTTATTTTATATGAATTTTGAATGTTATTTCACAAACAAATTTCTCTAAATTTCATTATATTGCCAAATATGGACAAATTTTGTACTTATTGCACTACAATAATTAATTATTATTTTTGTTTTAATTATACTAGTCAAGAATATGAGATTTGCATTGAAAATATTAAATTTAACTAGATAAAATTGTATCACTTGTATCATCTTAAATCCTGTATTAAAATTGTAATGTGGTAGGTTATAAGAAAAAATATGTATGTAAATAAATCAATTTTAGTTTATATATTTATTCTATATAGATAAACTAGACAAGGGTCTGCATAGAAAACCGCGCAGAAATTATATACATTTTTATTGATGAAATTTAAATTTTAAGCAGTTACTCACACACTTTTATTTAAATTAAATATGATATTTTTTGCCTTATACATTCTATTTTGCAATACACCTTCAATTTAACTAACTATTTCATCATATTAAACCAGATTCTAATTTAACAGCCTCCATCGTAATGAATAATAACTATAAATTTTATATTAAAAATAACATGTCCATGATCGTATTAAATTTATATTTTAGTTTTTAATCACTTACTAATAAAAAATAATATATTACAACAAAAAAAATATATAATTTTGTTCCAATTAAACTAATGTCGAATTTATTTTGTTAATTATTTCGAATTTTAATATTTATTATTTTTTGGTTAAAATCTCTGTTAGATAAATTTTTTTCTTGATATAAATCAAATGTAATTGACTAATAACATGCGTAAATTTAGAAGATGTACATATATATTTTTGTTAGTTTTCCTTCTTGTTTTTTTCACATTAATTAGAACATGTAACCATGAGAAGTAAACTAATGTTAAATTTCTTTTGTTATTTTGAATTTTTTAACAGTTATTACTCATTGGTTCATATCTATGCATAAAAATACGTTTAAAATTAGAAGATGTATATTTATTTTTTGTTAGTGTTCCTTCTCGATTCTTTTCACATTGTCAATTACGAATAAAATATACTCTATCACAACGACAAACACAAACTATAGTGTCTTGAATGTAACATAATTAAATGAATGCTAGATAACTTATACTGTTCTTTTGCTTTTTTTGAATGTTAAATTGATTGATCGAAAATATGTTACATGTACAATGAGTTTCAGGAGCTACTTTCAGAAACTTAAAACCAAAATTTGTATTGTTGTTTCGAATTTCAACCTTCATTGCTATTGGTTAAAATAAAATAAAATATATATATACATGTCAAAATCTAATTGACCAATAATATTTGTGCTCGTAAAATTATAGCTGTAAAAATCTAATCCATCAACAAGAAGTCAATGATAAAAATATTTTGACTAGGCTCTACCGAAATGTATATTGTACTATCAAGATATTTACTAACATGAAAATAAGAAATATAGTTGTTATATATCAGACGTAAGGAAGGCTGTAGTAAGGCTTTAACTTAAGATTCTAAACCCATGGACAAAGGTAAGAACAAAAACAAAGCTTAATTGCTACATTAACCAAAAGGTTTGAAAATTTTGCTCAAGGAAATATAGATATCAGCACAAATGATATGCAAATATATATCTATTTTCTCGTCAAAGATGTTAGCAACTCCGACTAATAAGAAATAAAAGTCCTATGTACATCATCAGGAGCCACCGAGGCTTATACATCGATAAAGATCTTGCGGCCGAGACTTCCGATCTGAATGAAGGAAAAAACACTAAATTTTTTGAACGAAATTTTTATTGACAACTATAAAGAATAATGACAAATAAGGATGAAATTTAGGGCTTTTACTTGGATACATCATAGGAGCATTTTCCGTAGCCTGCAAGCAACGACATTACAAAAAGTCACAAATTTTATTACCATTGAAAATAAAATTTAAAAACTATTTCAAAATTAATTATGTATGGTAGTAGGATAAAAATATCATTATTGTTCGACCAACAAAATCCATTTTATTTTACGAAAAAAATACTAAAATTTGCATATATCAGTTTAACTTTTTTAATATTATTTTTCATCACTTTTTCTTCTAAATTTAATTCGACCATGTATAAAAACACGAAACATTTATGCATCTAGATAGATGATATATAGTCTTTTCTGGTAGAATCGATTTACACTAGTAGTGAACTGCATGTACTTACTAGGGTTAATCTTGGTGAGTGTAGCTGTTCCACCGAAGTAACAAGCAATGCGATTGTTCCCATTGGTTTGGTAATACGCATTAAACGCAAACGATGCGTGCGACACGATCGTGTCTGGTTCGTAACAATCACCATGTCTCTCAATGACCGAGCAATCCACTCTCCCAATCCCACATGCCCAATCCAAAGCTCTCTGTAGCTCAGCTTGAGATGCACCTGGTCGAGCCACACACCATGTTGTTCCCTCCAAGAACGTCGTGTTTCCTTGTGGCCCTACTAGTGACTCTGGTCTAATCGTCATCACTGGCCTTGCAGCTATACATTGTATATAAGCGTGATCGATGAGACAATTTTTTGTTTTCCTCATATTAAACAAGTTGCAATACCAAAGATTCACTTTCATGATTATTATTAAAAAAAAACACATAACATTAGAAAACTGAAAACATGCATAGTCATCAAACAAAACAAAAATCTAATATCAAAATTTATCTTCTTCAATAATTAGAGAAAAAGAAAATGTTTTACCTTGGCAGAAGAAGTTCAGTAGAAGCAGAAAAAGTAGAAAAATCCAAAATTGAGTTTTCATGTTTGAAATTGCAAGTATGTATAAAGAGGGAAGAAGGAATCTAGATATCACAGCACTATAAGAAGAAACCTTATATTGTGTGGTACATAAGTGCTGTGTTTACTTGAGAACCTAATTAAATGAGAAAAGAAGAATCTAGATTTCTTAAGGAATCAAAGGTGCCTTCAAGAGAAGTAAAATGTTCAGTCATATCTTTAAAACCAAAAGAACATAATCGCATGAGATCTTCTGATTTAGAAGATTTAATATTGGAATATTACTTTCCAATCTATATTAGCCGATTTGTTTTCTGTGTAACACATACCGAAAAGTTGAGAAAGAGACGTTTACAAGCAAAGAATTAGCAAGCAACATCTTTTGAAAAACACTAAAATCTGTCTATAAATATATATTACGATCCGACCCAAAACGCAGTCCTGTCCGATTTGCTTCCAGGTTCGATTTAGAAGACAATACTTTTAACCAACACAAGTTATTACAAAGCCAACAACTCAATCCAACTTCAAAAGCTGATGACACAACAAAATCAGAAGAAGACTTTTCACTCAAGAAAGCATAAAATAAATAAATAGAACAAAGCCTATTGGCATCATCGGTTGATTTGATTCAGTGAAGCCTAGTGAGTTCTTCAACTCTCTTACACAACTCTTCCACTTGAACATTCATGGATTTAGATATGTCCTCCATCTTGTTCCTACTCAGATCCAGAAACGATTCGATTAAGTCACCATCCAAGAAATTCCTCGCTTCTGCGGTTCTTTTCTCGTTATTAAACGACCTCCATTGCTCGTGGCTTAAGCCGCCAACTCCTTTAATCACTTTCCTCAAACTTGACTGTAACTTCTCCAAGAAAGTATACTGTTCTTGAGGAAGTGAAGCTATTACTCCAATCACTCCATTGACTGTACCAAAGATGACTGTTGGGATCTGACCAATCTCTGAATCAGGTAGCCTCATTACTAGAGATCCATGGCGGAATCTGTTCACAAATTCCCCAAGGTGATACTCTCCAACTACCTCTAACCGCCCTCGTTCTTCATCAGTAGCTCCTTCACTGTTCTTTTTCACTGTTAACAGATTGAAATTGTTCTCAGCACCAAGGTAAATATCATCATCAAGTATCTCAACCGCTGACATCCAATTCGCATTGTAATCCCGAGCCCGCTCCTCGATTGCACCTTCCTCGTGCTATAACATTCAAGAATCAACCATCAGAACAGTATCAAATAAACAAAGAAGATCAATTCTTAACCACACAAGTTTCATCTATAAGTTATACCTTGTATAACAATAAGGAGATTGATTTCATGAGATCACCAACAACGATAAAGTCTCCACGGGTCTGGACATAGAGAGCTAAAATGTGACCGTGATGTCCGCATTCAGACTGCAGTTCACGAGTGCCATCATCCCGCAGCATCCACTTGTACAACTGAATCTTCTGATTAATAGCAGCAAGAAGTTTTCCATTAAAGGCATTGAGCGAATAAACAGCTCCTTTTGTTTCTTTCTCAGCAATAAGCTGCAACCTCCCATCTTCAACTATAAATACTAATATCCTTCCCTAAATCACAAAAAAAGAGGTAATTCAAAGAAATATTAGAAAACAAAATTTATTTTGAGAATGTGATGATATGTCTCCAGAGAAACAAATACCTTAGTTGGTTCATTTTCTTCCGGTAAAACATACGCGGTTCCAACACAGTAATAGACATTTTTATCGTCGGTGAAAGAGCAACTCAGAATGGAGCAACCGTATTCGAAAGAATCCAAGGGGTAAGTTGAAATAAACTCGAAAGTTTGGTCGTCCAAAAGACGGACAAAGTGCATCTCAGTTTCTTCGGCATTTGTCTGGTTTCCCAAACTGCAGATACCAAATGTACGTGTCTGCTCCTGATGGCAGATTCGACGAGCATGCTCTCCAAGAGGAATCGTGCGTATGTGAAGCTTCTGAATATCATCAATGGTGCCAATCGTAAGTTCACCTTCCCTCGCAATCGCTAAACTGCTCATAAGAAAGAACAGAGAATCAGATTTCACAGCCATTTCACTTCGATCAGGAATTGGAAACCAAAAGCAAAAAATAAAAAAATAAAAGAGAAGGAGGATGTTTAGTGTACCTGTCGGGAAAAGCAGCAGAGTTGAAAGGACACATATGACTAACTTCTTTAAGATTGACATTACTGTATAACAGCTTCTTGTTGCTGCTATAGATTACGGTTGGTCTATCAGATGCAGCAAAGACATGTGTGGCACTTTTTGATGAAAAAGTACGCAGAGTTATTGGCTGAGTCCCAAGTGATACTTTTTTCCTGTCTTTTAACTGCCCAGTAGTTGTATCCAACTGGAAGTTCAAAAGATGCCCATCTCCAAGAGCACAGAGCAGGTAAGATATCTGCAACATAACTTAACATATGTTAACTTCTACCATAAAATTTCACTCGGTTCTAGGCTTATCTGAAGTAAATACAATGGAATCATACCCCTTCGAATGCACAAAGAAGAACAGATCGGGGAATTATCTCCCCTCCTAGTTGCTCTTTTGTAATAAGAGTCAACTCGGGCAGCGAAAAGATTCTCACACTTATATCTGTCCACATCCCAACTGAAGCTAGCTGACTGTAGTTTGGATTATCGCCGATAGGATTTATATCAAGGCAGGAAACTTCATACTCCAAAAGGGCATGTTGCACTTCCGTCAATTTACCGTCTCCAATTTCTAAATAAACCAAGTGCCCACCTCCGGTCGCCAAAAGAACCTAACAAGCAAATGTAAGAGTCAATCTACAAATGTTTATTCTAAAACGTGCTGTATGTCTAGACACTCAAAAGTCAAGATTCCTCTTTCAAATCCAGAATGAAAATATATACCTGGCTGGCATTTGCAGTTGCAACATTAACAGCGAATCCAGCTGGGGCATGCCACTCGTCCCGTAATTCTCTAGTTGTAGAACTGACTAGCCTAACAGAATTTGAGGTAACCTGATCCAGAAAAGGTAACAGTTAATTCATATTCACGAATAGAGAAAAGAGAAAACTAAGCTATAAAATCTATCAAATGCATGTCTTCTAAAAACCTCAAAGCACTAGAAAAGCTTACTTGTACAAGTTGATTGTACACAGCATCATGGCAAAATAAGGTCTGCACTTGAGATAAGAAGCCCTCAATCTCTGTTTCTTCCAGTTCATCCTCAAGATTCATGGCTAAGATACGAGTTTCACTGATAAAGCTAACTACAAGGAATGTGTCGAAGGCTTCATCAATTGAAGATTTCAATGACCACATTCCTTTGATACCTTGAAGTTCCACAGAGGCCTGTAATACAACGTATTTTAAGATAAGTACCAGATGAGAAAATTGTGCATACAAGACATAAAGATTTCTCGACATAAAACAAACCTGTTCATTGATTCCAATCCCATTGCGAACTACGCGAAGAGAACCATCCTTAAATGCTCCAGAACAAGTTACAACCTGACCTTGCCCCTGTCTCTCGAGATCAACCACACAAAAGTCCACAATAGGCCCCAAGTTGATATACCTTTCCAAGACTTCTACATATGAGCCTTTTGCATCAGGATGTAAATTAAGCTTTACTAGCTGCAATTAGAAAATAAACAAAGTCAAATAAATCTGAAAAGGATAATTATCAATGAACAATTGGACACAACTAAAGATCACAGAACCATATCAATTTACATTCTACAGGAACAAGTCGATAAAACAGTGTAGCCAGACCATTTTCATTCCTAGCATACCTGAGAATCGCCATAGCTTGAGCCAACAAAGACAACGGCATTGTCAAGGTATGATATAGTCGATGCAATAGACGTTTCACCCAAAAGCTCAATTTTGAGGCCAGTGACCCTTCAGATACAATACAAATCAAGTCAGCATATGCAAAAATTCATAAGTTCACTAAAGCTTTCAGTTGTTTAAAAATATGTAAAATGACAGAGTAATTACACATTTACACTCACTTTTCTTTCTCGTGTGTTATAACAAGCAGATGAATCAGTCCAGCATGGTCACCAAGAAGATACCTAGAGCCATCAACATCAACTCTTCCATATGCTTTAGTGATAGACTGGAAACGAAAAATAATTGAAGGTCACATATTAAAACTAAGAATAATACAAGCAGGTGACATTATGTTGAAAGGACTTACAGGTCTTATTGGTATTGCTTTGAATGCATTAGCACTACAATAGACAATTGTTTCTTCGCCGATAATAAGGACGCCACAGAGAGGTGGTGGTACAGGAATCAGTAGATCAGCACCATTGTCGAGATTATTCTGTGACCATGGACCCTCGACAAAATCCTTATCTTTTAGAGATACCTCATATGTTTTGACATGACGAGCATCTTTGTTGTCCTATGGAAACCAAGCAATTGTTAGTCCAACTGGAGTTAATTCTAGATTGCATTACAAACAACAGATTACATCATCAAAATAGATTATCATGTTAAGAAAAGAAAAAACAAAATCGAAATCTGTTTTAATAACTGGCATTCAAATAAATAGAGTAAAGTTACTTGCTTAAACTCCATAAGCTATCAACAATACATAAATTAACCAATTCTACGAGAGTTCTCTATAGAACTCTGGTAAGACTTGAAAATAAAGAATAAGGTTAATGCATGCCCAATAAACAAATTTAAATGCATGTACAAAAATTCTTTCATAGCATATCCATGTTTACATATTTCCATACCTGATAAAGTACTGCAATTGTAGGCTTTGCACATCCAAACAGAAACTTGATATCCAGAACCTGCAATTCCTCTAGCCTGAAATTTAGGCACCAAACTCAATATATCATTCAGTTTTAAAAGGTCTACAGAATAATTATATCGTAAAGAATGTAGACGATCGAGTCTATTGAGGATATGCGAAAGAATCAGATGCACGGAAACAAGTGCGCACTAGAACACAGGCATAGGTGACAATACAAAACTGTACTGTTCTTACTGAATAAAACAGTACCTGATATTAAAAGCTTCCTTGAGCTGTCCCTTGTTATCAAAAGGAATAACCTAACAAAAGAACCAAAGAAACAGATCACATCATCATACATTGACTAAGAAGAAAGATCAGTGGAAGTTCAGTAACATGATACAATTCAGTAAATTAGCACATATGACAAATATATACCTTGAACAAGCCGTCATACAGATGGAGTCCAATTAATCTACAATCTGGATCAATTATGCCAATCTACAAAATCCAGTCAAATCAGAAGTAAGCTGCATGACTACCAAAACCTTAATAACAACGTATATTTTTAAATGAAGGAAAGTAAAAAAAAAAATTAAGCACTCTGAAACGAACAGTGCAAGAATGGAGATTTTTAATACCTGACCATTGTCTGTTGGTCGGCCTATACGATCAGAAACATCCCCCATTGCTCTGCAAAATGTCAAAACATCATAAAGAATCAGTAGTAAAGTAGAGAATGGTCATCTGGTATATTGCTTCTTTTACTAACAAGACATAACAACTATGCGAGAACCATACATGGTTTTTTCTATGCTTTGGATATACAGCAAATACAAGAACATGTATCAATTTTGTGAAAAGGTAAGACCCTATAATCAAACTATCTAATAAATGCTCAATCAGATTCCTGATCCCCAATACTAAAGGTATGAACCTAAAACAGATTCCGAACAGCAGAAAGATGGTGTAAACTGCTATCTAAAACAACCAAGTTGGTACCATGCACTAATCTGTACATCGGCAGCGAGTGTACTGCATTTATTTCTAACAAAACAAATGACAGCACAACTGGTAGGTTAACAAAAAATTCAACGCATATAAAGGTAGTATTATATTCTGGAAACTATACCTTGTAATAAGCTCAGAGGACTCAGCATCCCATTGAAGAACACAGAATTTGTATCTCTCAGTTGCAATGAACAAAAAGTCTTGCGCTTCGCCCTACAAAAGCCGGTGGACAATACTATCAACATTGTAACTTACTATTAAGACCATGATTAAAGAACACAATAAGAGATGTATATACTCACATGTGGCCGGAACAACTCCAGAGTAGCGATTCTTCCATATATAGGAACATCCAGCATAGGCTGCAATATAGGAACATCCAACAGATTCTTATATTACTAACAGAACAAAGCATGGCAACAAAGTTTTAAAATTAATACTCTAATGACATAATAGAGATGAATGTACCTGAAGTCCCTGCGGGGTAAGCAAATGAATCTCAATTCGAGTACATTTCCTGAGAA
This sequence comes from Camelina sativa, assembly GCF_000633955.1. Taxonomy (NCBI): domain Eukaryota; kingdom Viridiplantae; phylum Streptophyta; class Magnoliopsida; order Brassicales; family Brassicaceae; genus Camelina; species Camelina sativa. The sequence continues at coordinate 2,765,961 of NC_025686.1, forward strand.
GAGAACAACACTGCTGTCAACCTAACATACATTATAGTGGATCTGATATTATAAATGTTACAACTCAAGTACTCAACGGGACAATGCTAAATCTAAAAATTGAGATAACTTTCAAACAAATTTACAGTACTAATAGCTAACGATACTTGAACATTATCCACAATCCAAAAAAGCCACGATCTTCAACATGCAATTGAGTTCAGAGCAGTAACAGCCATACCCATAAAAAAAAACAATTCTTTGTAACATCTTCAAATATCCACTACATCAAAGAACACAGAGACACTAAAATCCTTATACTCAATCTCCCAAGTGTGATAGGTTCTCAATACTCAAACATCTATTTGATTCTGCAATTGTAAATTTCAAGAAAGACTCAACCCTACGATTTTGTTTCCAAAGAGAGCAAATTTACAAAAATTGACTCGTGACACAAAATTCATTGAAAACCCTAAACCCAAATCAACAGCTTCAATTCAAAAGGGAACGAATCGAGGATAAAGAATTGAGATAAAGAAATAGAAGGAAGGGAGAGTATCATACGCTACAATGAGATTAAGCTCTTGAGGACTGGTGAAGTTGCCAACGCAAGAGTGAGTCACACTGGTCGGTTTGTGAGCCGTAACAACGTAGTTCCATGAACTCATCTTGTTCTTCTCCTTCTTCTTTGTCCCCAGGGAAATTTGAGTTCCACTGTCTATCGCGAGGGCTTCGAGGAAGCTTCTAGATTTCTCTAACGAGCTTTTGGAATTTTAACATAGAGAAGAGAAGAGAGAGAGAGAAGAGAGGCCAAAATCGAACAATGAAGAAGAAAGAGAAACCTTCGACAAAGACTGGTCGGTTTGGTATTGAATTGACATATATGATTGAGATGATCCGGTTCGGTATACTATGAGAGATTTGAGAGAGATAAACCGATGAATAAACCGAACTGATCCGATTAAATCTAAAAGGCCCAGCATTCCTAATGGGCTTAGCATAGAATAGCTAATTTGATGGGCCGGGTCAGTCCGGGTAAATTCCGGTAAACCCGATTCCTGAAGAAAAACCTAAGTGGGAGATTTTAAAGTTGTGAACTTTCTCCGACCAAAATAAACAAAATCGCTTTCTTAGCTTCTTCCGTCGCCACTAAACCCTGAGGCTAAACCTAGACGAGTCAAAGGCGTTCACAACGTTAAACCCTAAAAGAGAGTGAGAGAGAGAAGTATGAAGTACAACAACGAGAAGAATAAAGGTGGAGGCTTTAAGAGAGGAGGCAAAAAGGGTCCGAATGAAAGGGATCCATTCTTTGAGGAAGAGACGAAGAAGAGGAGAAAAGTGAGTTACGATGACGACGACATCGAGTCTATAGACTCTGATGCGGAAGAGGATGGATTTACAGGCGGAGATGAAGATGGGAAAAGAGTTGATGTTGAAGTGGAGGATGAGGATGAGTTTGCTGATGAGACGGCGGGAGAGAAGAGGAAGAGATTGGCTGAGGAGATGCTTAATAGAATGAAGGAAGCTAGGCGTAGAGAGCGTGATGAACAGGGTGGTGATGATGATGACGATGATGATGATGATGAGAGTCTTAAGAAGAGTTTGATGCAGAAGCAGCAGGAGGATACTGGTAGGATTCGAAGACTTATTGCATCCAGGTAATGAATAAATTTTGAACCTTTCATGTATTTTCAAATTCCAATTTTTAGGTTTGAGATTGTTTGTAATTTAGGGTTTATGGGTAGTTAGTGCTTTAGGGAAATGGTTTAATTGTGAAGGAAAGTAGTGATTTTATTTGAAGATTGGTTGGGAGTGGTATTGATTAAAAAGCTTTTTTAATGAATCAGGGTTCAGGAGCCACTAAGTACTGATGGATTTAGTATACTTGTCAAGCACCGACGATCTGTTGTATCGGTAGCTCTATCGGATGATGATTCTAGAGGGTTTTCAGCTTCAAAAGATGGTACTATTGTGCATTGGGATGTATCTTCTGGTAAAACTGACAAATACATATGGCCGAGTGATGAAGTTCTGAAGTCTCATGGGATGAAACTGAGGGAGCCTCGAAATAAGAAACACAGCAGGGAATCTCTTGCTTTAGCTGTTAGCTCTGATGGTCGTTATTTGGCCACTGGAGGAGTTGATCGTCATGTTCATATTTGGGATGTTCGTACCAGAGAGCATGTCCAGGTAAATGATATATTTGGTTTCTGTTTAGTGTTTTATCTGTTTGTTCTTTTCATCAAGTTTTGCGCTCAGTTTTTATGGTTATGTGTCTACAGGCCTTTCCAGGTCACCGGAACACTGTTTCTTGTCTATGTTTCAGATACGGAACTGCAGAAGTCTATTCTGGTTCGTTTGATAGAAATATGAAGGTGTGGAATGCAGAGGACAAAGCGTTTGTAGCTGATAATTTTGGCCACCAAGGTGAAATTCTAGCCATTGATGTGCTACGGAAGGAGCGTGCACTTACGGTTGGAAGAGATAGAACCATGCTAATTCATAAGGTAATAGCTATTTCCATCATCTGAACACTATTGGGAGCTATCATCGTAAGGTTTCTATTATTATTCTGTATTTGTTAAGTTGTGTTATATGATAATAGGTGCCTGAGAGCAGCCGTATGGTCTATCGTGCTCCTGCATCATCTCTTGAGAGCTGCTGTTTTATCAGTGATAATGAGTACCTGTCTGGTTCGGATAATGGAACTGTTGCTCTTTGGGGGATGTTAAAAAAGAAACCGCTATTCATTCTCAAGAATGCACATCGTGATAAAACTGATGGAATCACCACCAATGGAAGCTTAGGTAAAACATCATTTAGATCCTTTCCATCTCATCTCTGTTGCTATTGAATCTTGGCATTGCATTATATAGTTACAAAACACTTATGATGTTCCTGATGCTCTGAAATGTCTAATTCTTATTTATTTGCTCAACAGAAAACGGTGGTCATGAATCAATCGACAATGACTGTTCAGCAAGTTCTTGGGTCAATTCAGTTGCTAGTTGTAGAGGTAGTGATCTTGCTGCATCTGGAGCTGGTAATGGTTTTGTGCATTTGTGGGCTGTTGAAACTGGTGCCATTCGACCTTTGCACAAGCTTCCACTGGTAAATTTTCTTTCACTAGCTCTGTTCTTAGTGTTGTCTGATGAAACTGTTGTTTGTCACTAATTTAAGCATTTCACTTATCATTTATCAAGTAATAATCCTTGCAATGTCTTGTATGATCTTACAGACTGGATTTGTGAACTCTTTGGCTTTTGCAAAGTCGGGTAAATTTCTGATTGCCGGTGTTGGACAGGTATGTGATCATCTCATATTTTCTCTTTTGTTTCTATCTTTTTCTTCTTGTGTGTTTAAATGCTAATATCAAAACCTGTTGTGTATTGTGAAATTGATGTCGCAGGAAACGCGATTTGGAAGATGGGGCTGCGTAAAATCTGCGGAAAATGGTGTTGCAATACATCCCTTAAGGCTGTCATAAGTACTTCATCGGGATTAAAGAAGTGTCGTTACAAATATTTTTGAGTTGCTAAGCCAAAAAGATGGAAACTGAAGTAAGATAGTGATTAGAGGTCTCTGCAACTCTTGTTTTTGCTCCCTTTTTTGTTTGTGCTTTGTACCATTTTTTGTTTTTAATACGAGAGATGTGAACTTTCACATTTTGAGTTTCTGATGAATCAAAGAGGATAAATTTCCCAAATTTTCAGAACTTTAACATTTTGAGTTTTTGATGAATCGAAGAGGATAAAAATCACAAAAAAATTTGCCACTAGAAAAGCCACAAAGGCTCCTATTTCACCTTTGGACTCATAATGTTGAAGTCATTTGACAAATGGAAAATTATAAGCCAAGAATCATAAAATGAAGACTTTATTATTTGTCAAGGTTTGGACATGGATGGCTTCAGAAAGTCTCGTTTGCAAGCAAGAAAACACCTAAATGCAGCTAGTGAACAGGCTTGTGAAATTTCTTGTGTGTAGCACTTCTTGAAGAAGCAGGTCTCGTTGCTATTCCATTCTAAACATAGAATCAACTGGATAAGAACAAGCAGAGAAATCATTAGGCAAGCTCTGAGAATGACTTCATGCAGAGATAAGAAACCGCAAAGGAATCACACACAGTCACACATACATCAATAAGAAACCACAGAGTATATAGATTAGGAAAGCTTAGTAAGCGTCCATACATAAACTGAATACCACAATATGAGGAATGGATACATGCTATATGCAAAGATGATAGATATATAACTAAACAAGAGCACATCTAGCAAATAAAGATGATACAGAATAATACAAAGAGCCATAAATAAGACTCAAGCCTACATGCAAAAGAGCCACCTTAGAGAAGAGAATGCTTCTAAGGGTTAACAATTCAGCTTTTCTAAACACTAGCTTAAATACAAGAGAAAGATTATCATTCATCTACTTCAACGGTCCAATTCTAAGAAAGGGTTAGTATCATAGTACATGTATACTAACCGGCCAAGTTTGAGCCATTTTGTACAACATCATAAACCTAAGACGCCAGAGTACTACTATCAATTCCGAGCCATTTGCCACAACAAAGTAAATCCAACACTCAAAGATCAATACTACTAAGTACTAACCATTTTAATCCTGAATAGTTCCCTTGATCAGGACAAACACACAATAATAGCTCAGCTCTAAAGCAACAGCAAGATTAAAACAAAAAAAATCTCTAACCTTTTAAAAACGAAATCATCTCAGCTTCTCTTTACTAGAGCTCTTCTTAGCTGCATCCATAACCTTCTCAAGATACCCTTCAATAGGCGGAGTAAGAGTAGCCATACCACGATTCGCCGGAAACGGAGTCAAATCAGGCTCTAACGCAGCCTTCTTCAGATTCTCAGGCAACGCCTCAATCGCAGCTTTCTTCAAATTCAAAAACGCAGTCTCAGCTGCACGACGCTCTCTATGCTCTCTCATCAACACTTTACTATACTCCTTCGCAAGTCTCTCTCCATCCTCTTCAGTCAGCTTATACTTAGGCAACTCATCAGCCTCAAAGATCCCTAACGAAACGTAATCCAAACCAACGGTACCAATCCGGATCGGTTCATCGGTTACTCCCATTGAAGCAGCTCCTCCTTTCTTCTGGATCTCTATATCTCGTTGCTTCTCTTTACTAATCAACCCTAGCTTCTCACGCTGCGCCTCGCGCTCGATCTCTTTGGGTGTCAAGTAGCGAACAGGGCAAGGAGCGTTTAAGCATTGCTCGTAAAGCTTCTGTTTCTCATCGGAAATCCTTCCTTTTCCTTTAACAGCTTCCTCTCCGTCTCCAGCTGGTGCTCCGCCGCCGCCGCTTTTCTTGGTGGCGACTTTGTTACGCTTCAATGGCTGACCTGTCTTCAGCTTGGCTTTTCCTTTAGGAGTTCCGCTTGCGGAGCATCTTTGGAGAAGGTTGTAACTCAGTGATTCGATGATTGGTTTTGGTCTTGTCACTCGAATCATGTTTTCGTTTCTGATTTTGTTTCTTCAATGCTTTCCGTCTGAAAATGGAGATTTTAGGGTTTTGCGACTCGACTGTGGAAGTGGGAAGAAGAAGAAACTCACTCGAGCTACGACGTCGTTTACGTCCAATAAAGCACGATGTCAAAATTGTAGATTCAGCATAAAGTTGAGGGTTATCTTGTCATAAAGTAAACTCCAGTTATGCTATTGGTTTTCCGGTTTGGGTTTTTTTCATTTCTTGTATACCGAATTAGAACCGATTTTGCATAGTTTTGGTTCAATTTGATTTAATTTGTTGGTTTTGTTTTGGATACCGCAGTACTGATGCTATTGAGTTAAATACGAAATAATTTTGCTGAAAAGTAAAAAACAGATCCAGCACACACAAGTAGGTGAGAAACAAACAAAACAAAAAAAAAACCTCAATAAGAGCAATAGTGAAGCAATTTGTCCACTAGAGATCTCTCGAGGAGCCAAAAAGTTTGAGAATTTGCAGTCAGTATGGGCTACTGCTCTGTTGTTGTCTCTTCTGGGCCTTGAAAGGATCTTTTCTTCTTCAGCTCACCTTTTTAGTACTACTATAAACCCAGAAAAAAGAATCCTCTGTTTCTTCTGTTCCTCAATCATTTGTTTTCTTCTAATTATAATTCTTCTGGAGAAATCTCGTCTCTTTTCTTTATCGCCATGGCTCTCTCAACTCCTCTTTCTCAGGTTTATTTAATGTAGCTATTATTATTACTCTTCAACCTCTTTTGTTTCTCAGGTTTATTTAATGAAAGTTTTGGTTTTTGATTTCAGATGTCCGTTGCTCTTCCAACTGGGATTGATGGGTCGACTCGATCTATGATCAAGGTGAGCAAAACCAATCTAGATTTTAGATTACTCACTTTTGTTGATTCAGATGCTTTAGATGGTCCTGAAATTTTTTGTCTTTTGGTTTTTTTTGGTGGGTTTAGTTCTGATGTCGACTTGTAGTGACCTTTTTTTTGTTTTGGTTTTAATGTGAAGACTTGTAGTGAACTTGGTATTGAAAAGGTTCACTCTTTAGAACTAGAAGATGATAAAAACTAGATCTTGCATCTATTCAGAAACCAAATTGGAATCCTTTGTGGAGTTTAAAATATATCTTTGGCATCTCATCCAAGTGGAAGGAGGAAATTATAACGTTGACCATTTGGTTCTGTATCAGCTGCAGAGTCAAAGTTTCACTGAGAAGTCATGGGGTCCTCGGCTGAGACTAGATTCTAAATCTAGAAGCTTTAGTGTGAAGAAACGGTCCACAGTATGTATGTCACTTCAGCAAGCAAGCAAATCCAAAGTCTTGGTTACTCCTCTAGAACTTGAAGATCCAAAAGAGACTCCGTTGAACTTGTACAGGCCTAAGGAGCCTTACACAGCAACTATTGTTTCGGTTGAGAGAATTGTTGGTCCGAAAGCACCTGGAGAGACTTGCCACATTGTTATTGATCATGATGGTAATGTTCCTTACTGGGAAGGACAAAGCTATGGAGTGATTCCTCCTGTAAGTGATTCTAACTCTGTTACCTTTCTGCCGATAAATGAGTTGCTCCCTCGTAACATTTGCTGTATTCTTGATTTTTAGGGTGAGAATCCCAAGAAACCTGGTGCACCTCACAACGTTCGCCTTTATTCGATTGCGTCAACAAGGTATGGAGATTCTTTTGATGGGAAAACAGCTAGTCTGTGTGTCCGTCGAGCTATTTACTATGATCCAGAGACAGGAAAAGAAGATCCTTCCAAAGCTGGTGTATGCAGTAACTTCTTGTGCAATGCCAAACCTGGTGATAAAGTTAAAATCACCGGTAAGTTTATGTGTTTTACTGCTATGGAACCCCTTCTTTTTGTTGAATTTTTCTGGTCTAAAATGTTTGATATTGTTGATAGGTCCGTCTGGAAAGGTAATGCTGTTACCTGAAGATGACCAGAAAGCTACTCACATAATGATTGCTACTGGAACCGGAGTTGCTCCATACAGAGGATACCTACGGCGTATGTTTATGGAGAACGTTCCTAATTTCAAGTTTGATGGACTCGCGTGGCTATTCCTTGGTGTGGCTAACTCAGACAGTCTTCTCTATGATGAAGAATTTTCCGGTTACCTCAAGGACTATCCAAAGAACTTCAGGTACGACAAAGCGCTGAGCAGAGAAGAGAAGAACAAGACAGGAGGGAAGATGTATGTGCAGGACAAGATTGAAGAATACAGCGACGAGATCTTCAAACTTCTGGACAATGGAGCTCATATTTACTTTTGCGGGCTTAAAGGAATGATGCCTGGGATTCAAGATACGCTTAAGAGGGTCGCTGAAGAGCGAGGCGAAAGCTGGGAGCAGAAACTCACTCAGCTCAGGAAGAACAAGCAGTGGCATGTTGAAGTGTATTGAGTTAATAGTATTAGTCTCTGTGGTTTTTAACATTTTCTGCAACTGAATAATCGTGTCAATTAATGAACACAGGGTAACTAAACTACAACGCTGCAGCAGATGAAACAATCAAAAAAGTCCCAATATATCTTTCCTCTAATTTCAACTATTTCCAAGAAACAAAATAAGCTAATTTTAACATAAACAAAACACAAGAGGACACAAACCAAACACCAAAGAAAATAAAGAACACAAATTTAAAAGAAAAACAGATGCCTTTCCTTCAAGAGAAAGATTGACTTCACGATCATCCGCCTATCGAGGTCTTCCTGTAGTACCGTTTGCATCCCTAGCAAGTCTATCAGCTTGACTTCCCGCAAACTTTTCTCTGTAATGGTTCATCTCTTCCTCTTCCAATTTCTTGAACAATGTTTGAGGTGTTCCAATCCTGTGACTAGGAGGCAGAAACTCCCAAAGTCTACTTGCTTGTAATACCTCTCCTTTCTCGTCCGAGAGTGAAAAATGTGGTGGCAAATTTAGCTGTTTAAACACCTACAAAATACAAGAGAGATAACACTAATCACGCTTGGCATGCTACTAAATCTAAACGGGGAATCAACGTTTCTGAAAATATATATAACTGACCTCACGAGAAAAAGATGGCATGAAAGGTTCTAATAAACGCGCAAGAAGGTGTACTAAACCAGCTGCAGTTCTTATAACAACTGCACATGAAGGTTTGTCTTCTTTGTAGAGTTTCCAAAATTTGGTATCCTGCAAATATGTGTTCCCTGCTTTCGATATAGTCATTGCGATATGAAGCCCTTTCTTGAGCTTAACCTTTTCCATAGCTTCAACATATTCTTCCACCAATGTTCCAACGTCTTTAACAAGTGATCTAGTAAAATCATGAGATTCAGGATCAGTAGCATCAGGAATGACAGATCCATAACCTCCTTTATCTTCAGGCTTTGCTAGAAAACTCAGAACTCGATTAACAAAGTTTCCAAGATTACTCAACAACTCGTCATGAAGCTTTGTTCTCAAATCGTCCCATTTAAAATCTGTATCAGACTTCTCAGGCCTGTTGGTCAGCAAGTAGTATCTCCACACTTCGACAGGTATATTTGTATCTTTTACATCATTACCAAACACTCCAACACCTTTACTCTTAGAGAACTTGCCGTCTTCGTAGTTTAAATACTCAGTCACACTAACTGTCTTCATCATAGTCCAATCTTCACCAGTTCCAAGCTGCGCTGAAGGAAACAACACAGTGTGGAAAAAGACATTATCTTTCCCCATAAACTGATAAAGCTCAACATTCTCAGGATTCTTCCACCACTTCTCCCATTCAGATGTGTAACATGATGTTATCGAAACGTAACCAATAGGAGCATCAAACCAAACGTAGAAGACTTTTTCTTTATACTTCTCATGTGGAACTTGAACTCCCCACTTTAAATCCCTTGTAATGCATCTTTTCTTAAGCCCCTCCCTTTCGCTTTCGTTTTCATCAGATCTAGACACGTCCTTAAGAGATGCATCTGTCGTTTGAATAGCATTCCGACTCCAAGATCCAGTAACTGATGTCTCTTCAACATACTTTTTCAACTTATCTTTTAGCAACGGAAGCTCAAGAAACAAGTGGTCCGTGTCTCGAAATCTAGGTGTGGTTTTACAAACCTGTTTGACAAATCAATCACTATTAAGAAAAGCCAAATCAACAACACAAATCATAAAGGAGTACTGAAGCATATATAAACTCACCTTACACCTAGGATCTTTAAGCTCAGTAGGATTCAAAACCTTTCCACACTTTTCACATTGATCTCCACGAGCAGAATCATAGTTACATTTCTCAGTTGGACAAAAACCTTCAACAAGACGATCAGCTAAGAACTTCTTGCATGTATCACAGTAAGGCTGTTTCATAGTATCTTCTGAAATCCACTCGTTTTCCCACAGCTTGTTGAAGATTTCTTGGCAAACTTTTGTCTGTTCAGGAGTTGAAGTCCGACCAAACATGTCGAAACTTATATCAAACCAATCATAAACTTGTTTATGAATTGCATGGTACTTGTCACAGATCTCTCTTGGTGTACAATTCTCTTCTAAAGCTTTTGTCTCTGTTGCAGTTCCGTATTCATCTGTTCCAGATATATATATCGCGTTATAGCCACGAAGACGACAGTATCTAGCATAGACATCAGCGCTTAGAACACAACCAATGATATTTCCTAGATGAGGTACGTTGTTGACGTAAGGCAAAGCACTGGTGATTAGTATATTTCTCTTGCCTGGGATTGGCAACTTGGGGACGATCTTGCCGTCTTCTTCCATGGCGAAAGAACAAGAACACAAGCTAATTAGGGTTTTCCTTTTTCTTTTCTCTTGAAGGATTAGAGAGAGATTATGGAGAAAGACGAAACAGAGGTTTTCTCTTTTCTCTTTAGTGGGGTTACTCATGGTGTTACTCTTGTTAAAAAAATAATAAAAATATGAGAGAGAAAAGTTAAGAGAGAGTAATCGTTACTTGCTGGAGAATTTTGAGAATTCTTTGAGAAACGGTTCTTTACAGGTGTCATTCATTTATTGGCATATATTTTTAAAAATAAATAATAAATAAAAATGTGTAATAAAAATAATTTTTGTTTTGTTTTCTGAGCAATCTTTACCGGTTCTGGATTAAAGATGGTCTAAAATAGAGAGTGTACTCGGCTCGGTTCGGTTCGGTTCGAAGTTTTCTAATTTCTACACGAAAGAGCCACTAATTTTGGGTTGGTTTGCATTTGAGTTTGGTTCAGTTCGGTTCCGTCAATGAAATTATAATAATAAAATTAACTTTATTATTATTATATTACTAAATTTTTATATACGGTTGATGTCAAACTTACTCATTAACAAAATCGTGATATGTGTTACTTATATCGATAATATGTTGACATGTATCATGTTAATTCTAAATTTACTAACACATTAAAAAAACTAAAAATTTAAAAGTAAAAGTTCTAAACCTATTGTTGAAAAGAAATCTACTAACTATCAATATTTGTTTATTCTTTTTATAAAATTATTTTATATATTTAAATAATCTAAGACTCATATATTATCTTACACATTAACAAAATCGTGACACGTGTTATTTGTGATCAATAATATGTTGACATGTGTCATGCTAATTCTAAAATTACTAAAACATTAAAAAACTAAAAAAAAGTAAAAGTTCTAAAACTATTGTAAAAAAAAAGAAATCTACTAACTATCAATATTTGTTTATTCTTTCTTTTCTAATATTTTATATATCTAAATTATCTAAGACTCATATATCATCTTGCTTATAATTTTCAATTTTTATTTTTATTATGTCAAGTTAACTTGATGTCAAAGTTATTCATTAACAAGATCATGACACATGTTACTTGTATTGACATGTGTCAATTCTAAATTTACTAAAATATTACAAAAACTAAATATTAAAAAGTAAAATTTTTAAACCTATTGCAAAATGGAAATCTACTAAATATCAATATTTGTTTATTCTTTTTTTTTTTTAAATATTTTATATCTCTAAGTTATCTAAAGACTCATATATCATATCTTGCTTATAATTTTTAATTTTTAATTTTTATTATGTCAAATTAATTATCTTTCAATTTCTCAAATTTTATTGGGTTGGTAATAAAATTGTAGATATTGTTTTCTTTTATCCACAACATTTTTTGAGTAAACAATTTTAAGGAAATACTTTAGTGCTTATACAAACTGTCACAGACAAATTTTAGCGGTGAAAATAAACTATGTCGGATTAAAAGTAAATGAACAAAAATTGGTTTAACTTATTCACAAAATCATTTTATAGGTGGCGATAAAAAGCAAACTTTAACAATAAAATATATTTCAATGTAAGAACATATTTTTAGTGGTAAAATATATAGTAAAATTGTACGTGTATTCTAATTTGACGAGTTAACTCCATGTAAAACATGAATAATTTGCGAAACATTTTTGAAATTTGATAATATTAGTCCTTGGTTGACTAGCTACTCATCTGCTTGGTCCTGGGTTTGACCTCCTGTAATAATATTCATAATGATTAATGTTTGAAAAAAGTTTTGGTGGCTGATAATGTAGCTTTAAATTATTGTATTGTAATGATTGTAATTATAATTTTAAAATATAAAAATATAAATAAGTGTATTAAAGTAAAAACTTATCTCTAACTAAGAATATTTATATATTTATTTTTGGAAAATATATTATATTCTTNGAAAAAAAAAAAAAAACCAAACAGACTAAGGTCAACCAAAGTGATGGTTTAGAGAATGGAAATGCACAACTTGGTGATCAAAGAAGACTCAAAGTAAAGAAAGGGAGAATGCATACCTGAGCTTGAGAGAACGACACAAGCTAGGTGTTGGAGAAGCAGAGATCAAAGTAAAACCAGAAGGAGGGTGCTCACTAAGAGTGAAAGGGAACAACAACTGGTTAGAAAGAGAAAGATCAAAGCTGAAACCAAACAGAAGAACAAGAGACTGCTCACCACAGAGGGAGCAGCAGGAGGTTGGAAAGACAACCAAGAAGAAAACGTGAGACAGCTCAAACTTGTAGGAGACAGTGATGAAGCCACAAGACTGAACTGGTTCCTGCAAGGGAGAGAAGCATTGGTCAAGAAATTGATTAATGAAGAAAAACAGAGGAGAATGCAAAGAAAATATGTCAAAGAGTTGACAAAGAAATTCGCAAACAGAACAAGAGGATGGCTGGTTGAAGCAACTAGCAGAGACGTGAGAAAGGAACTCACGGAGGAGGCTTGGAGAAGGCTGGCGGGAGTGTGAAGAAAATCAAGAGCCTAAAGAACAAAGAAAACCAATTTAAGAGATTGGCAACAACAGCCGAGAGAGAATAAACGGTGAAAGAGTAGCAGAAGCAACAAGATTAAAAGCCTTGAAGAGGTAAGAAAATTGTTGTTGTGTGATAAACAGAAATTCACCAAGAGGGAGCAACACAGAAGAGATTGTGAAATCTGTCAAGAAGTGGCAAAGAAATTCGCAAGAGAAAATCTGGATCAATGGAGATTCAGGTCAAGAGGGAGAAGAACTAGTTTGGTAATGAGCTATGCTGACATTGTGAAAGAGGAACCATGGAAAATGGTGATGTCAGACAAGAAGCCAAAGCTAGAAAAGAAACAAAGGAGAGGGAAGGAGTTACCTGTCTGCGGACTGTGGAGAGCATAGAGTCTACATGAGGAAGAATCGAGATGGTGATGGGTCGACTCACGGGAAGAGACGGACGTGAAGCATCAAAGATTTTACTCCCAAGCACCTGCAGAAAAGAAAGGATCGATTGAGAAGAATCGAAGCAAGAGGGAGATGGATTCAAGAGGGAGATGAAAAGAACTTCACGCTGGAAAATCAAGAGGAAGAAGATTGATGTGTGAAGATTCAGAGCTAAATGGAGATCGATATAGCAAACTCACCTGTTAGCTTTGCTGATGTCGTGAGAAGATTCGTCCAAGGGATGAAAGAACTTTCCAGAGAACAACCAAGAGCAAAAGAGAGAAGGGTTTCAAATCCCTAATTTAAAATTTTGGGGATTAACCAAATGAATCAAGAGGGAGTGTTGGAAGTTGATTAATTGGTTAATCCTGCAAGTGGAGTAAACAAAGAGAAGAGTAAGAAGAGGATGAAGAGAAGAAGAAGCAAAGCGGACAAGAAGATGAAAGTGTCGTGACAGCGAATGAGCAAGAGTCAACGACAAGGGAAAAAGTCAACAAGGAAGAAGAAGTTGGACTTGTGTGTTTTGTAATAAGATGTTTGGGCCATAAGTGAATTAAGCCCAATGTATTAAGTGGGTTTGGTTGTTTGTAGCATAGTAATTAGGTTAAGAGGAAGAAGTAGTATAAAAGAGATGTAATGTTGTAAGTGAATATTATCCAAGTTTAACAATGTAGTCTTTGGAGTAAAACCGCTTTTTATCTCATCTCTAACAAACAAACCAAATCTGAGAGATAGAGAGAGCAAGACATCTAACCTAAGAGAGGTTAGAAGTAAGAATTCTAACAAAAGCACTTGTGATTAGTATATTTCTCTTGCCTGGGATTGGCAACTTGGGGACGATCTTGCCGTCGTCTTCCATGGCGCAAGAACAAGAATACAAGCTAACCAGGTTTTTCTCTTTTACTTGACGGATCAGAGAATATGGAGAAAGAAAAAAAGATTATGGAGAAAGAATATGGAGAAAAAAAGAATATGTACTTGTTGACAAAAAAAAAATATGGAGAAAGACGAAACAGAGATTTTTTTCCTAGCTAGCAAATTAAACCTTATTTTATATTGTGTGCCCTAAAAGAGAGATTATTCGGTTCGGTTCAAAGTTTTCGATTTCTAAAAATAAGTTTTAGGTCAATAATCGGATTGGTTTGATTCTGTTCGGTTCGAATTAAACAAAATTATAGAAAAAAAAACTAAATAAAACTAACTTATAATACTTTTATACATAATCTCTATATATTAATGTTTTAATGAATTTTATTTAAATAGTTATGTTAGAAAATTTACAGTATAGATTTTTTAACACCTGTATTTTTGTATTCTATTTAATTTTATACTATTAAAACTCTTGTAGGATATGTGAGTATTTGATTTGCTGTTAAAAAAATTATATAATTAATTGCGATGGTGCAGTTCCCCGATGATTGGCTTGCTTTCTCGAACCTGCTGAAAAGATTTCTCTTTGCTCCGTTCTTCTTTCCCTTCCTTCACCTTGACCAGGTTCCCTCGTGCGTCCAATGTCAGGACAAATTGTCTTGCATCATTGAAGATCTCGGACAAGGAGGATGAAGAGTGATGTATCAGCAGTTTGGTTCAAAGATCTTCCTAGCATCACTCTTCATCCTCCTATCCACTCTCTTTGGACCTTTCCCAACCTTAACCCCAACTCCTTTCTTAGACACAACCAGTTCTTTCTTAGGCTTTCTTGTATAGCTTATCTATCATCTTGTCTTTTGAACAGTTTGATGTATCCGCTGTGTCAGATATTGTGTTTTCCTTCTTCTTCACTTAGGAAGAGTGGAAGAAACTTAGCATACATAACATATATATGACTTTTCTTGACATAACAAGCTTTGTAAGTCAGAGGCAACGAGGCCTATGCATGATTATTATTAAGTAACTACATACGTACTAGATTACTTCCACGGATGATGGATCCATATCCATCAGTCCTACTAAATCCCAAATGAAATTGAGACAAAGAGTTATTTAATTACTACATATATAGTGGTAAACTACTTCAATGGATCCTTGAAGCTTCATGCCTCTGCCTCTTTGATTTCAGAATCAACACTCTCCTTGGTCATTTTTTTGCTTTCAAGAAACTCAACAATACCCTTAAGCGCAACATCCGGGTTCTTGCTCACCATAAGCTGCTGTGTGATTTCAGCTGGAGTTGCTTTCACCTCACGGAACATCTTCGCAATAGGCTCAACCAAAACGTGTTCTTTGATGTTGAGATACAATGCGGCGAGTTTCTTGAAAACGGCAGGCGTACAGTAGTCCATGAGAATATGAACATCCATCCTTCCTGGTCTCAACAATGCTGGATCGAGTTTCTCCTTGTGATTCGTGGTGAATATTATGATCCGTTCCTCTACACAGCTTGACCACAACCCGTCAACAAAGTTAAGTAGACCAGACAAAGTTACCTGATCCAAAAAAAGACAAGAATGATCAGAACACAAAAACAGAGAAATTAAGCCGAGAGATAAAGTAGTTTAGTGTACACTCCATGGAACCTGGGGATCCTTCTTCTTCTTCTTCTTCTTCTTCTTCTTCATATCCTGAAGATTCTCGTCATCTTCTTTATCCTCGTTTCTAGCATCTGCTCCAGCACAATCAATATCTTCCATGAGAAGAATGGAACGGTTCTGAGTCATAGTGAGAATCTGTCTAAGCATTTCATCATCTTCAACACTCTGAATCTGAAGATCATAGACATTAAAGTTCATGTAGTTAGCAATTGCAGCAACAAGCGACGATTTCCCGGTCCCAGGTGGACCGTAAAGAAGATAACCACGTTTCCAAGCTCGTCCTACGGTTTTGAAGAAGTCTTTCCCACTGGAGAAAGCGTCTAGGTCACTGATCAATGTATCCTTGAGCTCAGGTTCCATTGCTAGGGTATCAAATGTCGTGTGATGTTGAAAAATTGCTGATTGCCATTCGTGACGTTGTGAATCGTAGGTGTAGATTTTGAGATTATCTCTGTGTGTCAATATCTTCATCGATGACTTGGCGATATATGAGAAGTAATCCGACATAATCTTGTCTCTAAACTCCTTCTTACACGTCAAATGAAAGTACCTGAAACCCCAAATAAAACATCAGTTACAATTACCAAACACAAAACAGTCAGAATACGAAGCATACAGAAAGTACTTACACTCAGGTTAGAAGACTACAATTGAAAACGGAAAAATAAATTTTAAAAGTTAGGGATCTGTATTGAGAATTTAATGTCTAAATTACTAGCTGATTACATAGTAAGCGTAATTAATTAGGCACACAAAAAAAACCTAAATTTTTAAGGGTTACTTATGAGAAAAGTTACCGTATCTGTTTACTCTTCTGGAAAGGATTAGTGTCAGGGTCTTTCTCAGAGTGAAGAGTCCATTCAAGAGGAATCCCTTCGAATTCATCGGTGATTTTGGCTTTTACGGGTATTCCAAATTTGGGTTTAGCGGTCGGATTATTGAGGTTTCTGGAACCGACGAGGAGACTCCCGGTGGAGATTCTTGTGAGAAGGGTCGGCAGGTAGACTTGGGCAGCACGGAACATCTGATTCGGGACTAAGTCGCTCTTTTCTTGGATGATGAACGTGAAATTGGGGTTGAAATAAGTTGAGAAGTAGTCTGTGAATTTGGAGACGATAAAGTCACGGATCTTGGTGGGAATGATCTCACGGAGAATGGTTTTGAAGAGCATAGTGAAAGCGGAGAGAGATGTGTAGATGGAGAAAATTGCAGAGAGGGAAGGGATTTTAGTAGAGAATCTCGACGCCATTGTTATCAGTTCTCTCAGGTGGTGAAATGAAGATGATGGTGTGGATGATTAAGCAAGTGAGTGGTGGGTGTGTGTATTTATTAAGAGAAAACTTCAGGAGCAAGTTTTCGAGTTACTGTTCTTAGTAACGGGGAGGAAGCTTACAGAGTAACTTCGTGCTTTCCTCATATGGAATGAGATGTTTGGTTGGTAAAGCTTACAAAAAGGGATACATATTAAGAAACGCGTTTTCATAAGGATTACTATATACAGAAACAGCTGTAATTAAGGCTCTTAATTTAACTACGACGCTGCAAACAGAAGTGTATTTACTTACCATCAAGAGCCCCACCAACATGTGAGCTTTTGTCTTCAACTGAAAATATGTAAAACCAAGNATGAGAAAAGTTACCGTATCTGTTTACTCTTCTGGAAAGGATTAGTGTCAGGGTCTTTCTCAGAGTGAAGAGTCCATTCAAGAGGAATCCCTTCGAATTCATCGGTGATTTTGGCTTTTACGGGTATTCCAAATTTGGGTTTAGCGGTCGGATTATTGAGGTTTCTGGAACCGACGAGGAGACTCCCGGTGGAGATTCTTGTGAGAAGGGTCGGCAGGTAGACTTGGGCAGCACGGAACATCTGATTCGGGACTAAGTCGCTCTTTTCTTGGATGATGAACGTGAAATTGGGGTTGAAATAAGTTGAGAAGTAGTCTGTGAATTTGGAGACGATAAAGTCACGGATCTTGGTGGGAATGATCTCACGGAGAATGGTTTTGAAGAGCATAGTGAAAGCGGAGAGAGATGTGTAGATGGAGAAAATTGCAGAGAGGGAAGGGATTTTAGTAGAGAATCTCGACGCCATTGTTATCAGTTCTCTCAGGTGGTGAAATGAAGATGATGGTGTGGATGATTAAGCAAGTGAGTGGTGGGTGTGTGTATTTATTAAGAGAAAACTTCAGGAGCAAGTTTTCGAGTTACTGTTCTTAGTAACGGGGAGGAAGCTTACAGAGTAACTTCGTGCTTTCCTCATATGGAATGAGATGTTTGGTTGGTAAAGCTTACAAAAAGGGATACATATTAAGAAACGCGTTTTCATAAGGATTACTATATACAGAAACAGCTGTAATTAAGGCTCTTAATTTAACTACGACGCTGCAAACAGAAGTGTATTTACTTACCATCAAGAGCCCCACCAACATGTGAGCTTTTGTCTTCAACTGAAAATATGTAAAACCAAGACGAACCTGTGAATCCCGAAGCTGATTTGTGTCAATGACTTTTAAGCCTTAGTAGTATGTTTTAATCGCTCTGGTTCATTTATGTTTCATCATGTGAACTGTGAAGGTGCTTTTGGATTCATAGAATTTTTTTTTTTTTTTTTTTCTCTAACGGCTAATAGTGAGAGTTAATTATGTATGGACTAGCACCTAATGGATAATGTTTCTTTTTTTGTTGCAAAAATATTATAAAAAAAATGTTACAAATCGTTTCGATCGTGGGATATATATTTTTTTTTTTGTAGAAACGATCGTGGGGTATTGAATCCTAATTTATTGCCACTACATTTCAGCATTAAAAGTAAAATTAAAAAGGTAACTAAATAAAAACTTTTTCTATACGCCAACAACAAAAGTATATTAAAGTATAAGAAAATACATAAAAATTTATAAATGACGGCATAATTAATATAAAACCCTAAATGACGGTATAAATAGGGTTCCAAGGTTAGCCATATATTCGTGTCTTCTTCAGAATGTGAGTAGCATCCATCGGATGATATTTGGGTAATTTTCAGTCTCTGTATTATGCGGTTTTGCTTAGATTGGATATTTCCTCTGTTTTTTAATTTATAAACCGCCCTGTTACTTAGGAAAGCATTAAACTTTGAATTTCATAAGCTTTTAATTCTTCTTTTTGAATATTTTTGGTGTTGTTTCTCAAGATTACACAGATTTGAAAATGTAATAATTTGAGTCCAGGTCTCCTCATTGCTGATTTGGGTTTTTTTTTTCAAATTTCTCTGTGTTGACAGAAAAAAAAAAAATCACTGGATTGATTGAGAGAATACAATGGACAGGATCAGTTTCTTGCCGGATGATTTCTTGTTGCATATACTTTCATTGCTTACCACAAAAGATGTCTTGAAGACAAGTCTTTTGTCGAAACGTTGGCGGAATCTTTGGAAGTTGGTTCATAAACTCGAGTACACCGATTATACTAAGAACGCTGCTGATCATGCGAGGTTTCTGCTGTTTGTGGACAGGTCTTTGCTATTAAACACGGCTCCAATATTAGATAGTTTATCTTTCAAGTTTGATAGGCAATGCAATGACGTAGATATCGGATTTTGGGTTAGAATTGCGGTGGAACGAGGTTTACGCCATTTCGATTATTATCCTTACGTTCTTCAGCAGCCTAGCAAATTACCTCAAAGTTTGTTTACTTGCGGAACACTCGTGGCACTCAAACTCAGCAATGTGTCGCTTGCCGATGTCAAGTTCCCTGTTAGTTTCCCGTTACTCAAAGTATTGCACCTTCGTTGGGTGATTTACTCTGATGATGAAACCCCTCAGAAGCTTTTATCAAGCTGCCTTATTCTTCAAGAGTTGATGGTGGACCGTCAAAAGAAAGATAACGTAACAACCTTTCCTATCACGTTGCCTTTACTACAAAGGTTAATCTACATTGGAGAATCTAATGACGAGATGTTTGAGTTGAATGCTCCTTCTTTGAAGTGCTTAGAGATTAGAGATGTCGGTTACGAGTGTATGATTGAGAAAATGCCTGAGATCGTGTCTGCAAATGTGGAGGTTATCTATTCTAATACCGATGACATGCTTGGTTCTCTTACATCACTCAAACGCCTCTCGATATGTTACCCTCAGAGGTAGATTACTAAACACTATTTTGAAAACCAAATTACATAGTTTTTTTTTTTAATTAGTCTTTATGATTCTATTTGCAGTCGCCGTTTCCTACTGGTAAAATATTCCATCAGCTTGTAGAGTTGGAGTTCTGCACATGTGATTCAGAATGGGATCTACTTCTGTCTTTTCTCACACATTCTCCAAAACTACGAGCTCTCAAACTCAGTGAGGTAAAACTTTTCGGACTTCGCTTGGTTATTTCAGTCTCATCTATAATCGTTTTAGTACTGGTCTAATGATCTCTATATATATATATATATCCTCATCAGAGACATGGCTGTTGTTTTGGAGAATGAGCGTTACATTGGGATGAGCCAAGTTCTGTTCCTGAAACGTTGCTGTCCGGACTTGAAACTTTGGAATGGAGAAACTGCAGCGGATGGAATGTAGAGAAAGAACTCGCAACGTTTATCGTTTAGAGAAACATTCTTGTCGTTTAAAGAAAGCGATTTTCTCACCAGAAGTCACTAATTTGGAGAAGAAACATGGAATGCTCATAGAGTTGGCTCTTTTGTCCAGAGGTTCAACGACGTGTCAGCTCGTCTTTGGCTAAAAGTCTGAAACCAGCTGGTTCAGAAGCAGTTATGAAAAACAAAATTAGCTCTAAACCAGTTTTATTGCATCTCTGAAAACCAGTTTGCTCTGTTTCTACATGGTCAAGCCTTTTCTTTTTTGTTGACTTTAGCCTTTATTTGTTTTTAGTGCTAAAATGATTTTACCAAGGGATCACATGCATGGTTGTCTTTGTCTCTTTTTTAGTCATCGTGAATTTTATCGATAAAACTATAGTGGAATACATGATATGAATGATGTGATGATACAAAAGCTACCAATTTTATATTTTTGCTAAAGCCTCTAGAGTCAAGCTTTTGTCTTCAACTGAAAATACTAAAGCCTCTAGAGTCAAGCTTTTGTCTTCAACTGAAAATATGTAACGAACCTGTGAATCCCGAAGCTGATTTGTGTCAATGACTTTTAAGCCTTAGTATATATGTTTTAATCGCTCCGGTTCATTTATGTTTCATCATCTGAACTGTGAAGGGCTTTTGGATTCATAGAATTGCTTTTTTTTTCTAACGGTAAAATAGTGAGAGTTAGTTAAGTATGTATGGTAGCACCTAACGGTAATCATATGATTCTTTTTTTGTTGCAAAAATAGTTTTTAAAAAAGGTTATTTATCCCATATAATTTTACAAATCGTTTCGATCGTGGGATACTCTTTTTTTCTGGTACCTAGAAACGATTGTGGGGTATTGAATCCTAATATATTGCCGCTACATTTCAGCATTAAAAGTAATATAAACTAGATTTTATCCCGCAGGACAATAGTTTTATAATAGAAAAAACTAAATTTTTTAAAATTGTATTTATTTGTTAATTTTGTTTCTTTTGTTTAGTGTTTAAGATTGTATAATTGTATTTCGATTGTTACTTCTCAAATTTGACCAGCTATATACCACAAACACGACGAGACAATTATTTACAGTGGAACCTCTATAAATTAATATTCGGTAAATTAATAATCTCTATTAATTAATAAATTTATCCGGTCCCAAGTTGGGACTAGTGTAATTTTGGATACTAATCGATAATATAATAAAATAATATTTTTTTTGAAACTTCTTTGTAAATATATGGTCCCATCAATAATATAAATTAATAATTATATAAAAGTATCCAAATATATGTATATATCTACACATTAATTTTTATTAGAGTTTATTTTTAATATTTTTACTATATAAAAAATTTTGAGTGCTATCTTCAAAACATGATGATTGTTATTTTCATTGTAATTGATTTTATAAAAATATTAGTTATAAAGATTAAATCTTATATTTAATATTTTATTACCAAATTAGGAAATTCTTTCTATAAATTATTAATTTATCGATGAATTAAAACTTCTATAAATTAATAAAATTTCATGGTCCCGACTTTATTAATTTATAGAGGTTTTACTGTAGTTATATTTATAATAATGTTACATTTTTACCGTATTAAATTTCTTATGGTTATAAAAATTTTAATTTTTAGTACTTTTTAGATTTAACCCGTGAAAGAATTATTCTTACATAATTCTATTTTTGAATTTTTAGTGTTTTTAAATTTAACCCGTAAGTTTAATGTTTTTTAGATTTAACCTCTGAAAGAATTATATCCGTAAAAGTTATTATGCTGTATACCACAGATGAAATTATATTATAAATACTATAATTTATTAGATTTAACCCGTAAAATAAATATTTTTACAATTTTTTATCAGCATATTAACAACCATTAAAGATTTTAATTGTTCATATCAAACAATATAGTTATTATTGAATATTAGAGTTTTTAAAGAAAAAATTATTGTATATATATTTTGGCATATGTTATTAAGTATAATAAATTTCTATATATATATATATATTGTTTTAAGAAATTATAAACCAAATTAGTAGACATTTTTAGGAATCTAATGGATATTTTTTTGTTTGTAATTTTTAAGGATTAACTTTGTAATAAGTAGAACACAAAATATATTTCAAAAATGTTAATATAAATTCGAGAATTTGCTATCATATGACTATTTTTTTCTCTTATCACGAACAAAAATAATAATTATACATTCTAAATTATTTTTTTTGGATGTTATAAAATGAAGTTATCTTCATACTTTAATCTCTTTGCCGAGAGATTTAATTGTATAAATCTTACATGTTGATAACCAGCCAAGGAAAATCAAGAAGACAAAAAGATAATCAAATCCATATACATTTGCGATGACATAACTAAAAAAAAAAACATTCGACCAGTTTACAATACAATTATGTCAAACGGAAAATTATGTTAAAACGTAACCTGTTACAAATAAAAATTAAAAGAGGCCAAGCAAGTGTTAGAACATAGATAAATGGTCTACACAAACCATTTCCAGAAACTCCAACTTTCAAGAGCTAAATCAAATACTTTAACAAAAAATAAAGTAAAAATCTCTATCAACTAAACCCATATGAAAATAATTGAGACATCATATATAACCAGTTATAATCTGTTGACGTACAAACAATAAAAATGTCTAAATTTCAGAAAAAAATAATATAGAGTAAAGAATTTGTCTATTACAAGGCATAAAGTTTGTTTGTTTTGTCGAAAGATAATTGTTTTTATGAGTTGGTACATTTTAGTTTTATAGTGAGAGGTTTATTTCTACAGTTTCTTATCGATGATAGAAATACGTTTGATGTAAAAATTGGTGAGCAAGTATAATATATTGGAAAATTTGACAATTATGTTTAAAATTATGTTTAATCAGTTATAATCTGTTGACGTAAAAAAAATCTGACTTGAGTACAAACAATAAAAATATCTAAATTTCAGAAAAAATAACATAGAGTAAAGAATTTGTCTATTACAAAGCATAAAGTTTGTTTGTTTTGTCGAAATATAATTGTTTTTTGGAATATTTGCATTCTAACACACTTTTCTATAAAAATGTTGTATTTTAACACACTTTTGGACCACCACACACTTTTTTATAGTGTTTTACTTTCTTACCCTCTAACTCTCTCTCTCCAAACACATTACTTCTCAACACCCATCTTTCTCTTATTTTTTATTTTTACTCTATTTTCTTTCCTTTATCTTTCTTTCTCACCTTCTCTAACTTTCTCTCCATTTCCAAATAATTTTTATGTTATTTGTTTATCTTACTCCCTTTCTTTGATATATGTGTTTGAATAATCTTGAGTAGTGGATAACAATATATATATATTCCTTAGCCACATTTATATCTTTTTAAAATTTTGCATTTTGATATATTTATCACCTACAAAATCAAATCCAGATGCTTATATGTTTATGATTATTTAGTTTCATGTTCAATATATATAATATCATCCATCAAATATTTTTCATATGTTATTGATCATCAATTTTATGTTTTATAGTAAAAAAATCTTCAGATTTGGCTACATTTGTTACAATTACTATGAGATTAAATTTATGATCTAAAATTTAAGATTTAGGTTTTAGGGTTTAGAGTTTTAGAGTTTAAGGCTTAGAGATTTAGGGTTTAGAGTTTAGTATAGGATATAATGAACGGTTTCATGCTTAGGTTTTTAGGGGATATGATGAGGTTAAAATTGTTTGGTAATTAACAATGACTAATTCACCAAAACACAAGTAGTTTTTAGTGGACGTGTATAATTTAGCGTCCACGTGGGCTTGATTTTATGGACATGTAGTTTTTAGTGGACGTGTATAATTTAGCGTCCACGTGGACTTGATTTTATAGACATGTAGCTTTTAGTGGACGTGTATAATTTAGCGTCCACGTGGACTTGATTTTATGGACATGAAAAATTAAAATCGTTTGATAGTGTACCATGACTACTTTACTAAACCACAAGTTGTTTAACTAATTAGGTATTTATATGTTTTTTTTATATGGCGAACAACATCAATGAATTTGGAAATTTATAAAGAATGTAATGCAAGAAGTCAAAAATTTGCCTTAATTTAAGGTTCAGGGTTTACAGGTTGGGGTAGGTCAATTTCATGTTTTATAGTAAAAGATCTTCATATTTGACTACATTTGTTAAATTTTCTATGAAATTAAAGTTATGATTATGGTTTATGATCTAAGGTTAAGGTCTATAGTTTAGGATTTAGGTGTTAGAGTTTAGGCTTTAGGATTTATGGTTTAGGGTTTAGGGTTTAGGGTTTAGAGGTTTTGGGTTTAGGGTTTAGGATAAGATATAATGAACGGTCTCATGCTTAGTTTTTTAGGAGATATGATGAGGTTAAAATTGTTTGATAGTTAACAACGATTGTTTCACTAAAACACAAGTAGTTTTTAGTGGACGTGTATAACTCATCATCCATGTGGATTTGATTTTAAAATAAGTATCCACATAAGTATCCCCAAATAAGACATTAGTATCCACATAATAAGACATTTTTAGCATCCACATAACAATTAACAAATAATATTCAACTATAATTGGATAATTAGGTATTCATATATTTTTCTCTAATCATCCAAAAGTAAGTATTCATCTATATATGTTAACCATCCACATAATAGCGAACAATTATTCAAATATAAATAGATAATGTATAACTAATCAGTATCCATAGCACCTCATCCACATGATGGCATCAAATTTTCATTATACAAACCTAGTTTTTAAGATACAAATACAATCCGCTCCATACAAATTAATGGACACCAATTTTGTAAAGAAATATTGTCTACATAAACAATACATAATGAATACCATTAGAGATAGAGGTTTTTGGTTTAGAGTTTAGGATATGATATGATGAACGGTTTCATGCTTAGGTCTTTTGGGGATATGATGAGGTCAACATATTATGATAGTTAACAATGACTACTTCACCAAAACATAAATAGTTTTTAGTGGACGTGTATAATTCATCGTCCATGTGGACTTGATTTTAGAATAAGTATAGTATCCACATAATAAGAAATTTTTAGCATCCACATAACAATCAACAAATATTCAACTATAAGTGGATAATATGTATTATAATTATTCATTTTAAATATATTAAAATGGATCTTAAAATGTAGAAAAAATAAAATTATAATGAATGATAAAAACAAAATCAAAAAAATATGTCATAATAATTAAATAAAGTGATTACAAAGAGAGTAGGAGAAAAAAAAAAGTGAATAATAGAAAAAGAAAATGTGATGAAGGTTATAAACTTATATGATGAAGGTTAAAATAGTCTAGAAATTATGTGAAATTGGCAAAAAGTGTCCCATGGACAAAAAGTGTGTCAAATGAACATGCTTTCATAGAAAGTGTGTCTCAATGCAAATCTCCCTTGTTTTTTATGAGTTGGTACATTTTAGTTTTATAGTGAGAGGTTTATTTATATAGTTTCTTATCGATGATAGAAATACGTTTGATGTAAAAATTGGTGAGCAAGCATAATATCTTGGAAAATTTGATAATTATGTTTAAAATTTGGATAAGAGTAGACAATATTCCTTAATTTTTGTGTATGTGTATAATTAGTTTCTTCTATTAGCTATATTTTCTCGATTTTGTTTATAAGAGTCATACCAAATATCTATATATACATTTTTGAAGTACAATTTGTGTTCTATCCTTGAAGTTTAACTTATTTTAAAACTTATTTACATAATTGATCCTTAAAAAATTGCACAAAACAATAATTTAAATCTGGCAATTCAAAGTCGAGTACTCAATTAATATATCTATAAAATGGTTACACCAATTTGATTCCTAAAATATATCTTCTAAATTTATTTCTATTTTTCTAAATCAATTTTTGTTTATACTTATATAATCTTTATATTTAACATCATATTCCTAAATTGATATCTCCACTTCATTGCTATTTTCCTTTATCAATTAAAATATTACAATCATTGCTTATAAATAATTTACAATCATTGCTTACAAATAGTTTAAAATACTATATAATGTGATTATATAGCAGGACGGGTTATAGACTTGACGGGTTTAGCATTACTATAAATTTAAAATATTAAATTTGATGTTAAAATACGGGTTAAATACTCATTTAATTATTTTGTCAACACTACAAATAATAAAATATTATACATATCAAATCAAGGTAATTTAACTAAATTCTGTAAAACAATTAAATCATTAGCAAAATTGTGTCTTTATCATATAATATCTTATAAGTTACCTATTATGTATTTTATTATTTATATTAATAATGAACAATCCAAATACTACTTAACTAAATATAACAAACAAATAGAAATTCAAATTTGATTATATAAAAAAAATTGTCCCGCGGTATACCGTGCGTTAAAATTTAGTACATTTGAATTCGAAATATTCCTTACCTTAGCATTAGTTAATATTCGATATATATATATATACATATATGACCGTAATATTAAATAAAGGAACTCTTACCATATTATTTGACTAATCAATTTTGTTACCATATATTAGTTATTGTTTTTTATGCAATGTTGTAGGGGTTAATATTGTAAATAAAATTTAAATAAACATAACTAAAAGGGTATAACACAAAATGTACTTCAAAAATGTATATATATATATATATATAGGTAACTAAATCAAAGTCAGTTATAACTTTTGGCTCTCGTGTTTATGGAGCGACACAAGACAGATTGAAGTCGATCCTCAACATACCAAATCATGGTGGAGGCGGTAAATATTTAAGACTTCCAGAACAATTTGGTCGAAAGAAAAAAGAAATGTTCACCTATATAATTGACCAAGTGAAGAATCGGACTTCTCATTGAAGCTCAAGAACTTTATCACCTGCAGGAAAGGAAATAATGCTCAAATCAGTTGCACTTTCGATGCCTGTTTATGCAATGTCGTGTTTTAAACTGCCAAAGGGTGTCACTTCAGATATTGAAACCTTACTAATGAATTTCTTGTGGGAACGAAATTCTAAACAACGTGGTATTCCATGGATCTCATGGTCAAGGCTAAAACACTCTAAAAAGGAAGGTGGATTAGGTTTCAGGATATAGAAAAGTTTAATGATGCTTTGCTTGCTAAGCAAGTCTGGAGATTGCTTAAATTTCCTAATTCATTGTTTGCAAAAATCATGAAAGCACGCTATTACCAAGATGATAGTCTCTTAGATGCAAAAGAACGCAAGAACCAATCTTATGGATGGTCTTCTCTACTGCATGGACTAGAGCTGATTAAAAAGGGCTCTCGTTTTCTAGTTGGTGATGGTAAATCTATACGTCTTGGTACTGATAATTTCTTACCAGGACATCCCCCCACGACCGATAACAACTACGAATGCTCAACATCACAATAAAACATCGGATATTTTGATTCAAGAAATTGGGAACTATCGCTCTTGGGATTTGAACCAAATAGAGTCTATATCCATAGTAGAAGATCAAGCAGATATCAAGAACCTATATATCTCACAGATTGGAGTACTACACAGATTAATATGGCACTATACAACGAGTGGTGAATATACTGTTAAATCAGGATATTGGCTTCTCACTCATGATCCTCATGATGATAACCCTATCCCACCTATTCCTCACGGATCTGTGGAGCTGAAAAACAAGATATGGAAACTCCAAATCTTACCAAAAATCAAACACTTTTTATGGCGTGTTTTATCCAAGGCTTTACCTACAACCACCCGACTTCGAACTCGAGGAATGAATATTGATGCTGTTTGTCCAAGATGTAACCATGAAGATGAATCAATTCTACATGCCTTACTCACGTGTCCTTTTGCGAGAATGGTCTGGCAAATGTCAAATATATCACCTCAATACAGTAACCAGGTGCACACGGATACATAGTCATCTATTGAAACACTTCTCAATCTAGCAGGTCAACAAAACAATACACAAAATTCCTATTTACCATTTTGGCTTCTTTGGCGAATATGGAAAGCAAGGAACACACAAGTTTTTGATGATATTAGAGAAGGACCTTCAATCACTATTTTGAAAGCAGTTGCTGAAACAAAAGAATGGATAACCATTCTAAAACTTGACGCCCAGTCTACTCCGACCAATTTTACTACGCGCATATCAACTTGGACTAGACCAATCCATCCCATGTTTAAATGTAATTTTGATGCAGTTTTTGATACACACAGTCACACTAATTCAGGAGGATGGATAATCATAGATCATCAGTGAGATGCTCTGGTTTGGAGAGCAACAGCCTTATCTACCTCTCAGTCTGTTCTAGAAGCAGAAGCAAAAGCACTTTTATCGACATTAAAACATGCATGAATCTGGGGTTATACTTCGATAATTTTTGAAAGAGACTGTGAAACTTTAGTTAAAATCGTCAATGGCCATCAAGAGAATGCTTCCATTTTGAATGTGATTCGGGATTTAAATCTTTGGAGATCAAAAATTCATAACTTTGTTTGCAAAATTTGGTTGTCAAACTACTGATTTTTATGTTGAGTCTGTAACAAAGCCTGTTTGGCTCATTGAACCCATTCTGATAAAGTAATATAATATTTATTTGAGTTAAAAAAAAAGATAGGTAACTAAATAAAAGCTTTTTCTACGCCAACAACAAAAGTATATTAAAGCATCTTATTATTATAAGAAAATACATGAAAAATAATTATAAATGACGGCATAATTAATATTAAACCCTAAATGACGGCATAATTAGGGTTCGAAGGTNGGTGTTGTTTCTCAAGATTACACAGATTTGAAAATGTAATAATTTGAGTCCAGGTCTCCTCATTGCTGATTTGTTTTTTTTTTATTTTAATTTCTCCGTGTTGACAGAAAAAAAAAATCACTGGATTGATTGAGAGAATACAATGGACAGGATCAGTTTCTTGCCGGATGATTTCTTGTTGCAGATACTTTCATTGCTTACCACAAAAGATGTCTTGAAGAAGGGTCTTTTGTCGAAACGTTGGCGGAATCTTTGGAAGTTGGTTCATAAACTCGAGTACATCGATTGCACTACGAGCTTTATTGATCATGCGAGGTTTCTGCTGTTTGTGGACAGGTCTTTGCTATTAAACACGGCTCCAATCTTAGAGTGTTTCTCTTTCAAGTTTGATAGGAGATACAATGACGTAGATATCGGATTTTGGGTTAGAATTGCGGTGGAACGAGGTTTACGCAATTTCTTTTATTATGCTACCAGTCTTCAGCCGCCTAGCAGATTACCTCAATGTTTGTTTACTTGCGGAACACTCGTGGCACTTAAACTCAGCAATGTGTCGCTTGCCGATGTTAAGTTCCCTATTAGTTTCCCGTTACTCAAAGTATTGCACCTTCGTTGGGTGATTTACGTTGACAATGAAACCCCTCAGAAGCTTTTATCAAGCTGCCATATTATTGAAGACTTGGTCGTGGACCGAAAAAGGAATGATAATGTAACAACCTTTCCTATTACGTTGCCTTCACTACGAAAGTTATTCTACAATGGAGTATCTAAAGACGACATGTTTGAGTTGAATGCTCCTTCTTTGAAGTGCTTAGAGATTAGAGATGTCGGTTACGAGTGTATGGTTGAGAAAATGCCTGAGATCGTGTCTGCAAATGTGGAGGTTATCTATTCGAATACCGCTGACATGCTCGGTTCTCTAACATCACTCAAACGCCTCTCGATATGTTTACGATCAGAGGTATAGATTACTAAACACTTCTTTGAAAAGTAGCTAGAAAACCAAATTACATAGTTGTTTTCTTATTAGTCTTTTCTATTTGCAGTCGCCGTTTCCTACTGGTAAAATCTTCCATCAGCTTGTAGACTTGGAGTTTTGCACATGCAATTCAGAATGGGATCTACTTCTGTCTTTTCTCAAACATTCTCCAAAACTACGAGCTCTCAAACTCAATGAGGTAAAACTTTTCGAGCTTCGCGCTTGTGGTTTTTGTCAGTCTCATCTCTAAACTTTAGTACTGGTCTAATGATATATATCCTCATCAGAGACATGGCTGTCGTTTTGGAGAACAAGCGTTACATTGGGATGAGCCAAGTTCTGTTCCTGAAACGTTGATGTCCGGACTTGAAACTTTGGAGTGGAGAAACTACAGAGGATGGAATGTTGAGAAAGAACTCGCAACGTTTATCTTGAAACATTCTCGTCGTTTAAAGAGAGCGGTTTTCTCAACAAAAGTCACCAATTTGGAGAAGAAACATGGAATGCTCAAAGAGTTGGCTCTTTTGTCCAGAGGTTCAACGACATGTCAGCTCGTCTTTGACTAAAAAAGTCTGAAACCAGCTGGTTCAGAAGCAGTTCGGAAAAACAAAATTAGCTCTAAACCAGTTTTATTGCATCTCTTAAAGTACCATCTGCTCTGTTTCTCTACATGGTCGAGCCTTTTCTTCTTTGTTGACTTTAGCCTTTTATTTACTTCTAGTGCTAAAATGTTTTTACTAATTAGGGAACACATGGTTGTCTTTGTCTCTTTTTTTAGTCATCGTGAATTTTATCGATAAAACTATAGTGGAATACATTACATGATATGAATGATGTGATGATACAAAAGCTACCAATTTTATATTTTTGCTAAAGCTTCTCTGATCCCATCATCATTCACAGTTGACCATTTGATGAAAGTGCAGGCATCAGCTTCAGAGTTATATCTCTGTAGGGTTGGTCTTGCTTCATATCTATAACTCCTCTAGACTTCAATACCTGTATCAAGTACCAACCATCTCAGTTAGAGGCAATGTATTGAGAGATAGAACGACCAAATCTGTATTGAGAATCAGCCAATTACCAGTGTCTCGTAGAACATTCGAGCAGCTATCTTCCTTGTTTTTCCTTCCAAAATCTTGTTCAAACTTAGATCTCCAGATGAATGGCTTGAAGAGGGACTACTTGAAGAACGTTCTTTAATATACTTAGCCACGTCTCTGCAATTAATGTTCAACGAATACGTTATAAGTTAGTAGAGAGATATAGTAAGGCTCTTAAAAGCTACATGGTTTTTTTCTGAATCTTTATACCTTGTTCTTCCTGACAAACCATCAGAATCTTGTGTACTCGGTGATCTTACTGGGGTATTGCCACCTAACTCCAGGAAATAAAGTTCCTGTATGGCACAGCCAGATGGTATATGCTATCAATGTTAGCACAGGGACAAGCATGGTAAAGAACAAAACACACGAAAAATTTGAAAGCAAACCTCGTTCGTCATTTTAGGAATCGCAGAAACCCCCGGGTCCTTTTGTCCAGGCAGATCATTTGGCTCTGTTCTGTAAGATCTTGTCTCCCAAGGTCCTGGTTGAGTGGTGAAGTCATCACTTCTGTAAGGTGAAGAAGATCTTGGAGGTGGTGATGGCATGTACTCAGGTATGTTTAGTCTAGGTAGATCCTCTGGATTTTTGGAACTTGAAGGCTTTGTTCTATAAGATCCTGCCTCCCAAGTTTCAGGCTGAGTGGTGAAGTCATCGCTTCTATGAGGTGAAGATCTTATAGGTGGTGACGGCATGTAGTTAGGGAAACCACCATCCCTGAAACGTTCGATTTCCATGTTGTCATCATTATTAAATGACTGAGGAGATTGTGATTCTGCTGCTACAGACTTTTCATGCACGGAATGAGGACCAGCAACACCTTGGACATCTTCTGTTTGTTGACGTGGGGACCGCTGAACCGTACTGTCTCGATTAGTAGAATCAGGAACTGTAGATTGTGGAACTGGAGAGGCCGTTTCTGTTTCAGCTTCCCGAGTAGGAGATGATGCAGGTTGTGGACAAGTTTCATCAGTAACAGCAAGATATGGTTTTGAAGCTACATAGTCCTTATCAAAGAGACTGCGTAAAACATTTGAGAAGCCTGAAGATAAACATATAGAGGAGTCAATACTCATTCTTCAAAACAAAGGCTAAAGGGCAAAAGAAGGTAAATACAAAATGAGACAGTCACTGGTGATTTTTACCAGTAAACAAGGGCTCATTGAAAAGTTGATCCTTCTTTGATTGGTTATTCAGTCTCCAAAAACCTACTCTAGATGAAGGCAACTTCTTTCTCTTACGAACAGTATTACTAGGATCTTCAAGCCTTTTTCTCATGATTCTGTCCAAATTCATTGATCAGTATGCAAGAGGTAATGAAAAAAATCAAATAGTCTCAGGAAGCAATTAATGGAAAAGTTATTACTTGTTAGATAATAATACTGTGGCCTTATCATAGTGCTTCCTCTTCCTTTTCCTTGGTCTTGTTTGTGGTGGTGGAGGAGGAGTAGTTGGCTGAAGAACCAGTTCAGGTGATGGATGCACTTAACATCAAAACAAAACCAAAATTTAAATAAGATGATGGTTAAGCATGAAATTATTAGACTATGCTGATTACTCACCAAAATTTGCACGTTCTTCCTCAGAACCAGCAGAACATGGAGATCCTAAGCGAAGCTCAAATGTCGAATGCCCTCTAGAATCTAACACTTCTTCTTCATCAATACTAGGGATAGCGGGTTCCTTATCCTTCAAAGTTTCATCTAAAGATTCAGTGCGTTCAACTCTGAAATTATGTTGTTGAACATCGTATGATGGATGTGACACAGGGCTTAAAGCGTGTGTAGCATCACGCCTTTTCTCAATCTCAGGAACACTTACTGCAGGAGAACTGGTATTGCTTCTCTCAGTATTGGGATTGAGCGCTTCAGTCAAGTTACTTGGTCTACAGGTTCTAGTATCTAGACCAACAGTGAACTTTCCTAGTTCATTGTTTGGTCTCCAGCCTCATAATCCATTTCATCATCAGATTCTCCATGATTCTCACTCACAGGTACTGTGACTCGGCTGGTTAATTCATACAAAGAGGTGACCACATCAAAAAGGCATATACTTGCACAGATAAGTGAAAGAAATAGGTTCAGTAGAGGAGCCTTACTCGACATCCATCTGGTTAGATTCTGGAATGTTCTCCTGTAAGAAATTAGACATACAAACTTTTCTTCAATAACATGTTCTTGGAGACATGAAAACTGGTTAGAATCAACTTCAAAGTCACACAAGCAGGAATCTAATTACCTCGTCAAATGTTATAGCAACATAAGGATCAACGCCTGTCGGAATTTGATCTGCAAAATCAACATCACCATCATAATAATCATGGTATGATGCAATCTAAAACAAAACAAAAAATACAAAAAAGGTGTAAAATGGTACCTTCCTCACTGAAAATATGATTATCCAACTCCCTAGTATTCACAAGAAAAAAAAGAAAAGAAAAAACGTTAAGATCTCTCAAGCTTTGTAAGAACAAATGAAACAGTGAGAATAAGAATGGATACATGTCGACTGTGTCGTCTTCCAAATTAAGTGTTTGAGGAAAAGTAATCAAGTCAACGGGTGCCTTTCTCTTATCCTCTGGCAAGTCAAGTTGTGGAATAGTAAGAGCCTCCTCCAACTGTTTACGAAGTTTCTTATAATCATTGCAAAGATGTTCAAGTTTCTTTAAATATATTCGCACTACACCAACTCGAATGGCACCTAACATTGTGGCTGACATTGGTGGTAACCGATCAGAATCCATTATATGATCTGCAAATACAGTTACATAATCCTTAAATTAACAAATCAATTATTAACACTTCATGCATATATATACTCAAAGCGAAATGATGAGAATTCAAACCACTAGAATTGTGTTATTGGCACTGTTACATATGATTTGACTAGTTATGAAAAAAAAATACAAACTTCGGATCATAAAAAGCAAAAAAAAAAACACAAGAGGAAATACGAACCAACTGTTTCGGATATGTTCGTGTCAATGTATTTACACTTCTTGAGGCGTAGGCTATCGTCTGGCTCTGGCACATGAGCGGCGAGCCACGCCGTCATCACTGAACTACCTGGAGGCTCACGACATGCCTTATTATGCGGATTAAACATTTGTTCTTTCGTGTTCACGATCCAAATTTGAAACGAATCCTAAACAACAAATCGAAAGATCTGATGAGGTCGAAGTTGAAGTAATCGTGGAACTAAAAAAAAAAAAAAAAAACCCTTTACCTTAACGTTGTTGAAGACTGTGTTTTGGCTGTATGCTTGAGAAACGAAATCAATATCGAATACAGGGGACGAAGACAGAGAGGTATAGGGTTTTATGTAATTTTGGAGAGCAAGAAAGTGATTTTTAATAGCGCGGGAAAAAACGTTTCAGTGGCGCTAAATTATATATATTGTTTGACTAAAATACCCTTCTACTCTTCTCTATAAATTGACGATATTAGGGGTACACCCGTAATACATTCGAATATTTGCTTTTTTGAGAATTTTATGGATTAGTAAATATCATTTATAGTGAAGATACTCAAATCTTTTCATTCTTAATTTGGTTCAATATATGAACTCAAAAGCTTGCAGATTACATCGATAAAGTACTAAATTAATGATAAATTCCAAATATGAAACTGAGACAAAGACGTCTTAAGTACAAATAGTCAGTAACTATATATAGACCTACTTCCACGGATCCTTGAGTTGAAGTCTCATGCTTCTGCTTCTTTGATTTCAGAGTTTACGGTATCCTCCTTAGTCAACTTCTTGGTTTCAAGAAACTCAACAAGAACCTTAAGCGTAACATCCGGATTATCGCTCACCATAAGCTGCTCGGTGATCTCAGCTGGGGTTGCTTTCACCTCGAGCAACAACTTCTCAATGGCCTCAAACGAAACGTGTTCTTCGATGTTGAGATACAATGCAGCGAGTTTCTTGAAGACAGTTGGTGTACAGTAGTCCATGAGAATATGAACATCCATCCTTCCTGGTCTCAACAATGCTGGATCGAGCTTCTCCTTGTGATTCGTTGTGAATACTATGATTCGTTGCTCTACACAGCTTGACCATAACCCGTCTACAAAGTTTAGTAGACCAGACAAAGTTACCTAAACAATAACAACAAAAACAGAATCAGAACATAACAATTCAGATATTGATGAAATCTTCTTACTTAAATACTCAATACCACCTTAGGATCCTCGTCCTTGTCCTTCTTGTTCTGACTCTTGCCAGGTTCACCATCATCTTTATTTTCGTTTCTACAAGAAGCATCCGCTCCAGAACAATCAAGATCTTCGATGAGAAGGATGGAGCGGTTCTCGGTTGAAGTAAGAATCTGTCTTAGCATAGCATCACCTTTGACACTCTGGATCTGAAGATCATAGATACTATAGTTCATGTGATTAGCAATCGCAGCAACAAGCGATGATTTCCCTGTTCCAGGCGGACCGTAAAGAAGA
The DNA here is from genome assembly GCF_000633955.1 of Camelina sativa. NCBI lineage: Eukaryota > Viridiplantae > Streptophyta > Magnoliopsida > Brassicales > Brassicaceae > Camelina > Camelina sativa. The sequence continues at coordinate 2,801,493 of NC_025686.1, forward strand.
TAACCGCGTTTCCAAGCTCTTCCCACGGTTTTGAAGTAGTCTTTTCTTTTGGAGAAAGCGTCTAGGTCACGGATCAATGTGTTCTTGAGCTCAGGTTCCATCGCCAGTGTTTCAAACGTCGTGTGGTGTTGGAAGATCGTTGACTCCCATTCATTAAACTCTGAGTTGAAACTGTGGATCTTGAGATTGTCTCTGTTTGCCAACATCTTCGCCGATGATTCCGCAATATATGTGAAGTAATCTGACATAATCTTGTCCCTAAACTCCTTCTTACATGTCAAATGAAAGTACCTAAAACCCAAATTTAAGATTATACAAGTTATGTCAAAATACAGATTAAAGTGACATAAGAAACATAATTAAGCTCAGGTGAATGTAAATCCCCAAATTTTAGGTTTTCTTGTGTAACATGCTCAAATCTTTAGGGTTTTGAGGTTGAGAAGTTACCGTCTCTGTCTACTCTGGTAAGAACTAGTGTCTTTTTCAGCGTGAAGAGTCCATTCAAGATGAATCCCTTCGAACTCATCGGTGATCTTGGCGTTAACTGGGATGCCGAACTTGGGTTTAGCCGTCGGGTTCTTGAGGTTGCTGGAACTGACGAGGAGACTCCCTGTGGAGATTCTTGTGAGAAGGGTCGGCAAGTAGACTTGAGCTGCACGGAAAATCTGGTTGGTAACGAAATCGCAGTGCTCCTCGATGATGAAAGTGAAGTTGGAGCTGAAATAAGAAGAGAAGTAGTCTTTGAATTTGGAGACGACGAAGTCACGGATCTCGGCTGGTATGATCTCATATAAAATGGTTCTGAAGAGGAGAGTGAAGGCGGAGAGAGATGTGTAGATGGAGAAAATTGCAGTGAGCGAAGGGATTTTGGTAAAGAAACTAGACGCCATTGGAAATGAGTTAGGGGGGTGAATTGAAGATGATGGTGGTGATGACTGACTGATGAAGAGCAAAAGTGAGTGGGTGGGTTTGTGTCTTTAATAAGAGAGAAGAGGAAAAATTGGGGAACAAGTTTTCATGTTACTATGTTTAGGTTGGTAAATGGGAAGCTTATAGAGTAAGTTCGTGGTTTCCTGTTACGGAAAGAGATAGTAAAGAAGTCTTCATTACGTAACTATAAAAAAAAAAGATGTAAATACTCTGTATGTGGGATTTGAAATTTTCAACTTTTTTTTTTATTTTTTTGGGGTAACCGAATTTTTTTCACTTTTATTAAGATTATATTGGTTTTTTTTTTTTGTCAACAATTAATAGCTCAAATGAATTTTGTGAATTATTGAATTCAATGAATGAATTTTATTTCCAACAAAAACTCTTGTAATAATTAGGGAGTCTTTCTTGATGATATTTTTTCATTTTTATTTTATGAACTGATTAAAAATACCAAAACCTTTGGACCAGCGCCGTATTGATCTAAATACTTTAATAATTGACTTAAAATATCTCTATTAAAAAGTGTTTTGGGGTTCAACGGCGGACGGAACAAAGGAGCACGTAGTAGTAGTTTTGGTCATTTTGCCATTTTTAATTGTAAAGACAAAATCAGTCATCATCTCTTTTCCTTTTGTCTCTATCTATCCTCCCTTCCGCTACATTGTAAGAACACCAAATCTGTCTCTTTCAATTCCAGTTTTTTTTGTATGTGTTTTCTTTTTCTTTTTCATATTTTAGATAATCCAATCCCTAATTCCTCAATTGAAATGCTAAAAAGATCAAATTTTTATTTATATATTGCCCCTTTGGATTTTTTGTTCTTTTTGTTTGATCAAATTGATTTCTTTATAAAAAAAAAAAAAAAATTGGGACTTTTTGTTAGTTTGTGTCATTATCAACAATTTGTGCGTGATGGGTATTTGTTGTTGTTGTTGAATGTAGGATCATTGAAGAGCAATGAGCAATTATGCAGCCGGACTCGGCAAGCCTGGCTCAGGTATTGACTTATCGTCATGACATTACAGATTCTTTCTTTTGTGGGGTTTACATGAATGTCTCTCTCTCTCTCTCTCTCTCTCTCTCTCTGTGTGGGGTTGTTTTCTATAGATTCAGATTAAATGGTTTTGTTGTTATAATAATGGCTGGAGAATTCTGAAATGTTTCTGATTATGTTGTGACTCAATCAATATACATTGTGCGTTTGAATAGGTAAAAGGAGATTAAAGGATCTTTTAAATCAACCTGATAACCGAGTCTGCGCTGATTGTGGCGCTTCTGATCCTAAATGGGCGTAAGTTGTCGTTTGCTGATCAACAACATGTCATATGGATTAGAAAGCTGAAAACTTTGTTAATCCATTTTTATTTATAGCTAAAAATTCTTATGCTATTATGTGTTCAGTTCTGTATACTCTGTTGCAATTCTGCCATTTCCTTAGCATAATCAAAAGTTACGAGTTCACATTACGCGATTAGAGCTTCATCCACTTGTGTCCTTTTTTATACATCTTTGTCTTTGTTTCTTTTGTTGAATATAATCAGTTAGTAGCTTGTTTTCAGATCAACAAATATCGGAGTATTCATTTGCTTAAAATGTTGCGGTGTGCACAGAAGCCTCGGCACTCATATCTCAAAGGTGATATAGCCTTTTTGCCTTACTACATTTTGGTTTTCCATTTGTTGTTTCGTTTCTTTCATTACTCAGATGAAATGATCTCTTTCATTGTGTACTAATAGTTTTGTTTCTCCAGGTTTTGTCTGTGACACTTGATGAATGGTCAGAAGAGGAAGTTGATTCCATGATTGAAATTGGAGGAAATGCTTCTGCTAATTCAATTTACGAAGCTTTTGTACCTGATACATGCTCTAAGCCTGGACCTGATGTTAGTCATGACCAGCGTATGAGATTCATTAAGTAAGTTTCAAAAATAAAATACTCTGTGGCAGGACAAATTCTATCGCTGTTGTATTGTGTGAGTTACTCAAATCCTTTTGTGAATCTTTTTTTGTAGGGCAAAATATGAACTGCAAGAGTTTCTGAAGCCAAGCTTGCGGATTAAATCCGGGAAACGCTCAACAAAGAGTTCAGCTTTTCTTACATCAAGTCTTTCTAGAAAGATCATGGATAGTTTTAAATCAAATTCATCATCACAGAAGATGGTAAAGCTTCTAACTTGCATAAGTTCACACTTCTCTTATACCTTCTTCTTGCATGTTTTCAAATCGGTTAAAAATTTGACAGTTTCAGGAAGGAATGGTAGAGTTTATTGGATTGTTGAAAGTGACTGTTAAGAAAGGTACTAACTTAGCAATCAGAGACTTGATGTCAAGTGATCCATACGTTGACTTGAATCTAGGGAAGCAAGTAAGTGACTTGCTTTTGCATCTGTTTATTATTAGCTTTGCACATCGTTAATATTGAATAAACTTCTTACTCTTTCTTTGACTTTTCAGACACTTCAGACAACTGTTGTGAATAGTAATTTGAACCCGGTATGGAATCAAGAACTCATGCTGTCTGTTCCGGAGAGCTATGGCCCGGTGAAATTGGTAAAAAAAGCAAATTGATTTCTCATTGATGATCTTAGTTAGTTATTGCTGATATGTATATAACCTGATAGATTCTTTTCGATTTGTACGTGATTGTAGCAAGTGTATGATTATGATACATTTTCTGCTGATGACATAATGGGAGAAGCTGATATTGATATCCAACCTTTGATAACATCTGCAATGGCATTTGGAGATCCTGAAATGTTTGGGGATATGCAGATTGGGAAATGGCTAAAATCGCATGACAATCCACTAATAGATGACAGTATCATTAACATTGTTGATGGGAAAGTGAAACAGGAGGTCCAGATCAAGCTTCAGAATGTAGAGTGTGGAGAATTAGAGCTAGAAATGGAATGGCTACCACTTGACCAATAATTTTCATATAGGTCTCATAACGTTTGTGTTTTGTATTGATTCATTCTTTGTTTTATTGTCACGTCCGTTTGTTGGAAATTTTTCTGAACTCTTCTGTCATATTATACAAACTCATTTCAGAAGAAAAATGTATTTTGAAGTGTATAAATAACCCTATGGATGATTACAATGTTTTGATTGATGGAACCGAAGACTCTTCTTATTCAATAATCAATACACCATTACTTGTTTCCTATCATCATTTTGAACTCCAGTCATTGCTTCAAAGCTTGAAACTTCCAAACAGAAACGTCTACAACATTGTCAAAAACTTCATCTCCCTCATTAATCAAAGAAGCTTACAGACTCTGCATTGTCCCTTTGTTTTGCTGACAAGACCTAATTTGCTTTTCGCATTTCTTCTAAGTCATGGGGCAATTTACAGGCACTTGTAGTTTTCTATCAACCTCACCGTTGTTAGTAAGCAACAATGACCAAAAAACTCTAAACGCTATTCACCTTTCTCATCAACATTACCACATATTTATTCGCTTCGGAGGACTGAAAGAGTATTGCGAAGTTTATATTCAAGGCTTACTAAACAAACAAAGATAATGAGTAGAAAGATTTCAATAGAGAAGTTCGATTTGATATTTGAAAGAGACAATTATTTAACTGGGGGCTTTATAATACCCCAAAACACAAAGCACTTAGTTTTTAAAAGGAACGAACAAGGAACTTCTTCTGAAACGACAAGAGACATTTTAGAAACCACCACGGAGACGAAGGACCAAGTGAAGAGTAGACTCCTTCTGGATGTTGTAGTCAGCCAATGTACGTCCATCCTCAAGCTGCTTACCAGCGAAGATGAGACGCTGCTGGTCCGGAGGAATACCTTCCTTGTCCTGGATCTTAGCCTTCACATTGTCAATGGTGTCGGAGCTCTCAACCTCCAGTGTGATGGTCTTCCCGGTCAAAGTCTTGACGAAGATCTGCATACCACCACGAAGCCTTAGCACCAAGTGAAGGGTCGACTCCTTCTGGATGTTGTAGTCAGCCAATGTGCGACCATCCTCAAGCTGTTTGCCAGCGAAGATGAGACGCTGCTGGTCCGGAGGGATACCTTCCTTGTCCTGGATCTTAGCCTTCACGTTGTCAATGGTGTCGGAGCTCTCAACTTCCAAAGTAATGGTCTTTCCGGTGAGAGTCTTGACGAAGATCTGCATACCTCCACGTAGACGCAATACCAAGTGAAGGGTTGACTCCTTCTGAATGTTGTAATCCGCCAAGGTACGACCATCCTCCAACTGCTTTCCGGCGAAGATCAACCTCTGCTGGTCCGGAGGGATACCTTCCTTATCCTGGATCTTAGCCTTGACGTTGTCAATGGTGTCAGAGCTCTCCACCTCCAAAGTAATCGTCTTTCCGGTAAGAGTCTTAACGAAGATCTGCATACCTCCACGGAGACGCAAGACCAAGTGAAGGGTTGACTCCTTCTGAATGTTGTAATCGGCCAAGGTACGACCATCCTCCAATTGCTTTCCAGCGAAGATCAACCTCTGCTGATCTGGTGGGATACCCTCCTTGTCTTGAATCTTGGCTTTCACGTTGTCAATGGTGTCAGAGCTCTCCACTTCCAAAGTAATGGTCTTTCCGGTGAGAGTCTACACGAAGATTTGCATACCTCCACGAAGCCTGAGAACAAGATGAAGGGTTGACTCCTTCTGGATGTTGTAGTCAGCCAAGGTTCTACCGTCCTCGAGTTGCTTTCCAGCGAATATCAACCTCTGCTGGTCCGGTGGGATACCCTCCTTATCTTGGATCTTGGCCTTCACGTTGTCGATGGTGTCAGAACTCTCCACCTCAAGCGTAATCGTCTTTCCGGTAAGGGTTTTGACGAAGATTTGCATACCACCACGAAGCCTGAGGACCAAGTGGAGAGTGGATTCCTTCTGGATGTTGTAATCGGCCAAGGTACGACCATCCTCCAACTGCTTTCCGGCGAAGATAAGCCTCTGCTGATCCGGAGGAATGCCTTCCTTATCCTGGATCTTGGCCTTAACGTTGTCGATGGTGTCAGAGCTTTCCACCTCGAGGGTGATTGTCTTTCCGGTGAGAGTTTTAACAAAGATCTGCATCTGTAATTCAGAAAACAACTAAGATCAATACAAAGATCAAATCCAAATAAAAATATCAGATCCGATCAAGAAACTAATACCAGATCTATCTTAGAAATCACGAATGATATGAATCGAATCGGTATCAAATTCAACTAATCAACGCGTAAAACATATAGATCTAAGAAAACTACGAACCCTAAACGAGAATTCAGAGAACAGAGACTCAATTCACGAACGTACGAAACAGAAACGAAGAATCAGAATCTGAAGTTTACCTTGATCACGATTGAGAGAGATTAGAGAGAAGGTTTTGATTTTTAGGTTTTGAAGAAACTGGAATCTGAATTGTGAGGAAGAAGAGGCTCTAGGGTTATTTGATTTATAGAAAAGGATGAAGACGGACTCGGTCACGAGAAAGCTAAGGCGGTGAAGCGATAACGAATTAGAATTTGACACGTATGTATAATGACGTGTATTGATGAGCGTTGTTTACACGCAAAAGTTTTATTTTCCTTTTTTTTAATTTTGGCCTTATTTTTAGGTTAAGGAAAAGTATATATTTTTGTGCCTTGAGTTGATAAACACGACTCGTGCGCCTGCTGCAACCACTTTAAACGCCGTTTAGTTACCAACTTGTGTCGACATCGACAACCACAAATTCTAACGGAGCCGACGTTGAGTTTTAACGATCGTTACGATTTATGATTATTATTAATTTTTATTTTATTTTTTTGAATATACGGTGGAGCTGAAAAATTGGCAATAATTGAAGCACTCATTATCTCGTCTTTTCTAGAACTTCGTGTGTTTTTTTTTGTGTTTTTTGGTTTTTATACTTTTTTATTATTTTCCTAAATGCAAGTGGGCTTTTTAAAAAATCAGAGATGTTTTTGGAAAAATAAGTTATTTATCCAAAACAAATTGTGAAATAATCCATTTTTCTCTGATAATTTTTTGCAATGATTAACATCGGATAATGTATTTTTGTATCAAGTGGTTTGGTTTTGGTGTGACTCGGTTTAGTATTATTTATAATTCATATATCAATGGAGTTCATTTGAGCCTGGCCCATATACAACACTCGTGGGCTTCTTCAGCTCTTGTGCTGCCTATTACTAAACATGGACATTTAGTTTTAATCTTGACAAAACTCACTGCTGACTTCTTTGGATATGATATGAAAATTCCACCTGCTGGCTTCTTTGGGTCTGATATGAACATTCCACCACCTGGGTCGGCTATGACTGCAACAACCAAATGAAACAATGATCCTTGTTAAGTTAGTGCAATCCCAAGAATCAATGCTTTATGTCGTTATATCAAGCTACTGTAAAGTAAACTTTGGTTGGTCATGTAGACAGCAACGTTGAATTCCTCAGCAAATTTGATTAGCCTGCAAAGCATCTGAGCTAGTTTTTGCTGCAACATAGAAACTGGACTAACATAGATACAAAAATGAATATACCAATGGCAGTATGAGATAGAGTACCTCAATAGTTAAATGCAGAAAGAATGTAAAATCTCATCTCATGCATTTGAGAGGTGAACAAGACACCATAAAAGTTAATTCATATTGAGACAGCAGGAAAGAAACAACAAACCAACCTGCGTAGTGACACAAAGGGTTTCTCACCTGCGTAATTGACATGAAAAATCTAGAGCTGGGATCAGTTGCTTCTCACATGAATTCTCCAAAAGCCTCTGTGATGACTGAAGTTTCTATTCCACCTAACAAGCATTGTGAAACAATTAAAACATAACTCTTAAGTAGTGTGATCAAGATGGCAACCAGTTAAAGAAAAGTTTAGTATACCTCCTAAGAGATAAAATGGAAGCATGCTAATATTCAAAAGTAGAAAGGTTAGAATCGACGACCCGGTACCTTAAAAATATCGCATATCAAAACAAATGAAGTTACAAACAAACAAAACAAAAAAAATATCGAAAAACAATAATGATGAGACTGATATATATCATACCAAGTAAATAATGCTGTGTGACCAAACAACCATTACAGAGAAGATCAAAATACTCAATTACACGAAGCATTACAACATAGTACCCTGAAAAACTAAGATGGTTAGCTACTCCAAGGCACCAATATAGCAAACGAGTAAATTCAAATTCATCTCTAACGCTTCATATAGCATAGTTGAACAATAAATCATCGTCTTTTTCTCACATTAACAACAGGAATACATCATAATCGTAGCATATAACCTCAAAATGTAAGTTTCATTCGCTATTCTAAACCACAATTCGCAGACTCAATCGATAAAAGCAGACAAAATCAGAAGTACATCTCTGCATACAAGTTAATTAAACGCAAGAAATCACAAAGTAGGAACGCGAGTATCAACCACCAACATAAGCGGTTTCCAGAAGCATAGGTTCGGTTGGTTCCAGAGATTAATACCCGATGAAGCGTTTGGAGACAAGAGGTTGGCTTCCGTACTGAAGCGTAAGCAGAGTGGAATATAACAAACCGTCGGTTGCGAGTACTCTTCCAATTTCCCGACCCAGACGGCGGATGAGGCAAATCGCTGCGGTTCTCTTCGATTTTGCCATCACCGGCTGTCGTCCAAGAGAGAAGAGAAAGTAGCGAGAAAGACGTTTGCGGGTTAGAGAAACAGACACGCGGAAAAAAAAAATTAACTTTTTTCGTCCTAAAAACGTTAACCAATCAGAATGCGCCACAATAGGGTTTCTTACCATCTCTAAAAACTCTCTGTTGAGAGACGACGATTCTACACTTTTCTTTTCTTTTTGATTTATTTTTTTACACTTTTTTTTGTAAGAGACTCTATTAAAAAGACTCCATTGGAGATGCCCTAACGATACACAAAGCATTGTTCTTGTGCTGCTAGTGTTTCTCAGTTGTATTTGCTGCAATTAGGGTATGTGTGTATTGTGCTGCTACAGGTTCTGTTCTCTTCTTGTTCTGCATTTCTCTGTTTCTAAGTGTATGATTAGATGAGTATTAGAAAAACGAGCTTTAAACGTTTGAGAGAATTCGAGAGACATCAAACTAGTACACTGTTCTCATGTCTTCTTTTACACAATATAACACATACAAAACTTCTAAAGAGAGTAAACTAAATCTACTCTCTGATTTTTTACCAACAACTAGACAAACACTATCACTAGTCTTAATTAGTAATTAATAGTACTAGACTATATAGCTTAGTCTTACATGCCACTTGAACAACTAAGTACTAACCTAACATCTCCATTAGCTAAAGTAGACTGATTCCATCTAGTTTAGACTGTTAAGTTCTTCTGATTTCCTTACTTGGTTTGAATACAAAACCGGCATTACTCAAACAGTATATGTATATTTCTCTTTCTGTCCTGTTTAAGCTAATAACATCATTGAGAAATTTCATAATTGTCAAAACAAAAGGTCATCATCAATAACAGCAAGTCTGAGCTCATATCTTTGAATATATTTGCAGAAAGCTGTGAAATGGAAAGCAAACTTTGACACAAAGCAAGAGAACTTGAAGAAATACTGAGAACTATACACAGAGTTAAACCTCGGATAGGATAAAATCCACATAACCTTTTCTGGTTGCTGAATGTATCATACACAAAATGTTTAAAGAATATTTTTTTTTCTGAACCTAAAGAAGTGTGAGTTAAGAGGCACGAGTAACATACCTATTGCATGGTAACACGTCGTGGAACCATCCAAACTACATCGGTTGGACCAGTAAAACCGTTCGAATCGAATGACTCCTCTTCGTTCATCACTTTCTGCGCTCTCGCAAAGTAGTATCCTTGTTGAGGCAGATTTAAGTCACCCCTGCTTTGACTTTCAGCCAACACGTTTCTCAGTATCTTCACCTGATCCGTCAAGTTCACATCCACCTCGATTTTATTCTTCGCACTTTTACACTCATCAGAAGATGGCAACACGACTACTTTAATCTTCTTCTTCGGGACGACGACGTTCAAATACGCTGCGGGAGATTGCTTCGTTTGTGGCAGTTGAACCCTTACAGTCGAATCTTGAGAACTGTTGATGATATGCGTTGTTGAATATGGCTGTGGAGATTGCTTGGTTTGATGAAGCACTTGATTCTTGTTGCTTCTCTCTTGAATCTTACTGATATGTTGGATAACATATCTGGGAACCAACACAATTGTATCCGCGTCTTTAACACCGTTCCACTCGTATGACTGATCTTCGTTCAATACTTGCTTTTTGTGCGTAAAGAAATACCCATCTTGATGCAGTTTTTGTATATCACCTCTCTGAACAATCTCCTCTCTCAGTTTTTTCACGGCATCCGTAGGGTTCACATTCGCCACAATTCCAGGTTTACACTCACCAGGATAGAGCGACACAAATACTACCATCCTCTTCTTCACAGGCGAATTTTGAATCTTAGTTATCTCTTTGACTGAGTTTGATTGTAGAAATTGCTTCGTTGGAGGCACTTGACCAACAACACTGTTGTTGTTGTTGTTGTTGTTGCTGTTCTTGCTCACATACGAATCTTGAATGTTAACGGTCTCGTTGACTGAGTCTGACAGTTCAGATTGCTTAGTTTGATGAAGCATTTGATTCGTGTTGATCTCTTGAGATGTCTCAGACCGATAACTGTAAATCTTTTTGATCTCTTCGGATGTCAAAGGCCAACCTTGCCTCTCAAAGTACTCTTCAACTGGAATCCACGGTGCTGTTGGAGATGGCTCGGTTTGCGGCATTTGATTGTCGTCGCCGTTGTGATTAGGGTTCTTGTCAGAAGACACGTCGAGTTGGAGAAGAGAATCTTGGACGATCTTGCATTGTTTGACGGTAAGATCCTCTCGAAGAATAACAACGCCGTCGACGATAAGGGTTTGTTTCCAAACTGGGAAACCTTGAGACTTCTCGATCTTCTGTTTGACCTTTAACAATGTATCCTTGTTGCCTACTTTAATCTTGAACGATGATGAGCCAGTTAGAACCTCGACGAGAAACTTCATAACTGTGTCAATGGTGTTTCAAGATCAATGGATACTGGTGAAGATTGAAGAAGGGAGTTAAGAGAGAGAGAGAGCGAGCAAGAGATAAAGTGATTGTTTTGTAAAGAAAGTTTCTATCATATTTTGGTTTTAATATCATCTTCATTCACGTATCAAATGGACCTAATTTTGGCTTGGCCCATAGTAGCCTTCTTGGTTACGTGTTTCATAAGTCAATGAAGCCTCGCCGAAGAATCTAAAGCGTCCATAGCCGTTCTTACTAAATTTATCTAACGGTACTAAATGTAGCATAATGTACTTCTGTAACTTTAAGTAATACTCTAGCTAGTAGATGCAGAGGATTTCGAGTTTTAATAAAACTCTGTTCCAGTGGAGACGAGCTTAATGAGTGGTGACACTGACACATGTCATCATATGATAGGAGCTATTAGTCTTATTGTAAGTCGTAAACCGACTCTGCAACTTAAAACAGAGATCATAGTGGCTTGTTCTTATTCTTAGTCTTTTTTTTTTTGTGTTGTAACAAGATTGGTTTGTAACCGTGAGGAAGTGAGAAATCTTCATATAAACACTTGTATCTTTTGATTCATAACGAAATTTTTTTGAAGGCAAGAGTTACCCCACCAGATATAATGGTAAGTCGGTAACTATTCCATGAAATGGTTAAATCGGTGGTGCAATTTCGTTTACAGTATTAATTGTTGTTGAATCAATTGAAGATTGTAGGTCAGATCCCGCAACATTTATTCACAAATATATATTTTTTTAATTCTCAAGTCATCTACACCATTTCATTTGAATTTCTTAGTGAAGAGATGAAAAGTAAAATTAAAATTTACAGTATAGAAGCATATGTCCATATTCTCTCTCTTATTAAGAGTATATCAACAAGGAGATGCATACATCACAAAATATTCTAAAACAGATTCAACTTTGCCATTTTAATTTTGCCAAACCAAACAGAATCTGCCTATTAAGTATAACAAATAAAATTATTAGTTTTTTTTTATGATGTATCCATGTATTCCTCTTCCTCTTTCTTACGCCGTTTGCAACCTGATTGCTCCGTTTGCGGCATTTGATCGTTGTTGTGATTAGGATTATTGTCATAAGAAAGGTCGAGCTGGAGACAAGAATCGTGAGCGATCTGGCACTGTTCGACATTAAGATCCTCTCGAAGAATAACTATACCGTCGACGATAAGGGTTTGTTTCGAAACAGGAATACTCTGAGACTCCTCTATCTTCTGTTTGACCTCTAACAATGTATCTTTGTAGTCTACTTCAATCTCGAACGATGAGCCATTCTTAATCTCCACGAGAAACTTCATATTTGTATTGATAAAAGCTGATCGATGAGAAAACAATTAAAAATAAAAAATAAATAAGTGATTGCTTTGTAAAGAAAACGTGATGGAGTTTGGATGTGATGGGGAGAGTGAGAGATGTGAAGGGAGGAGAAGAGAAATGAAGTGGAAGTAGGATGGAGTTTGTGTCAATAGAAGATTTAGGTTAAATGATACTTGAAGAGTGGTCAGCGTTTGGTCAAAATACTTTTGACCAGTTGTTGATTAGTACTAGTAATATTTTAATTAATCTAAAAATAATATTTGACTAGGTGCAATGGATACAGAGTGGTCTATATGGTAAGTAAATATTGACCACTGTGTCAAATAATTTTTTCATAAATGTTTGTTTGATCAGTTGTTGTCAAACATTTGAGTTCGTCAACAATTAGAGAATCTCTTACCATTTTAAAACAGTTATATATGTGGTCCGTAACTGATCAATTAATTAGACCATTTTGCGTCGAATATTTTGTGGTCATAACTCATAAGTTTTTTTGACTAATTTACAACTAAATTTTGAATTGGTTAAAAAAAATTCAGTGTAAGTTTTGACTATTTCGTTGAGAAAAGAATTAGTCACATATTTTCTTATGGTACAGCTGCATGAAATATTGAGCTATAAAATTCTAAAAACTTTAGCTTAATTCATCTTCTTAACTAACCTACATATAAATAATACTCCATATCAATTCTAAAAACTTTAGCAACTCATCTTCTTTATATTTCTTTGATTTTTTTTCCCCTCTTGATGTAAATGAAATGTAACTTGTTGATGAAGTTTTCTATTAGGGTTGTTTTGTTTTCCTATTTTAAGGTTGTTCTGCCTCGTTTTATCGATTAAAATTTATCTTAATAGTGAGATTCATTAGATCAGAAGTTTCTTGTTCAATCTGAGGGATCGAGATTCAACTTTGGAACAAAACACTGTTGTATTTTGGTAAACACAACCATCGTGATTGAGATTCTGCTTCGGCTCTATACTGTTGCTTGAGTTAGTAGTTTTGTAAACTCTTTTCAATATTTCGTAGATTGTGATTCTAAACTTCTAATAACCTTCTCAAGTCACACTGATTGATTTGTTTGATATGATCTGTTCCTTCCCTGAAATGCAGGATTTGTTTTATATACAATCCGATCGAAAAAATTTATTTTCGGAGAATGCAGAGAAACTTAAAGCTAATTAAGAGGTAATTCAATAACAACAAGTTTCAGCTCAAAGTTATAAATCGGTAATTACATGTCTTCTGCAGAAAGCTGTGAAATCCAAAGCAAACTTTGAACAAAGCAAAAAACTTCAAGAAAGACTAAAAGCTATCATATGAGACTACTGAGAGCTAAACCTTCAATACAGTAACGTTTTTTTTTTCCTATGTATGGACATGCAATGTTGCTAGAGACTGGCCTCACCTTCACAGGCGAATATTGAATGATAATCTTCAGTTTAACTGAGTATGACGGTGGAGATTGCTCGGTTTGAAGTTCTTGATGAACCGTCACAGTCGAATCTTGATGACCGTTGATGATGATCTGTTTCGCTGCGTCTGACGGTGGAGATTGATCGTTGTTGCTCACCGGCGAATCTTGAACGTATATTTCATCGGTTTTCACAGGGAAGAAAAGTCGAATATTCAAGACAGCTTCGGTTGTCAAAGGCAAATCCTCACCGTAGATGAGATCACCGATTGGGTTTGACAGTATTGGAGATTGCTCCGATTGAAGAACTGGATCGTTGGGGTTATAAGGGTAAGGAGAGACGAAGAGTTTAACTCGAGAGTTGTGGAGAATCTTGCATTTTCCGATATAAAGATGGTCTTGAAGAACGTTGCCTTGGAAGACAAGGGTTTGTATCAGAACTGGGATACGTTGATACTTCTCAATCTTCTTTTTGATCTCCGACACTGTGTCCCAGTAACCCAATTCAATGCAGAACTTTTTACCACACTGAGTTTCGAAGAACACATCCATAGTTGAATCAATGGTGTTCAATATGACAATATCAATGAGAGAGTCTGAGAGATACTAAATGAACAAGAGAGTGAAGATAGGAGGGAGAAAGAGAAATATCTATTACTTTTAAGTCTGTGAAAAGCCTCATCAAAGAATCTTAACCGTCGAAACTTCCTTTTACTAAAATGATCCGACGGTTGTAAGTAAGCATTACTTTGTTACAATTCAACTCCAAATAAGATGGTTGAAAACGCAGCGTTTTAAAGAAATTACATTTAGATCCGACCCATTAGCCCGAAAAGTTGACCCGGCTCTGTTCGACCGTCTTTATTCATCCTTCGGTTCCCATGCGATATCTAATGAAAGCATATTCTTCTTTTGCCGTCGATTAGGTTTGTTTTTTCTCTTGTTGTGAATTAAATGTAACTTATTATTCAAGTTTCCAATTTTGTTGTGTTGTTCTGCCTCGTTAGATGTATCTTGTTATTGAAGTTTCCTTGTTTTATCTTAGGCCTGGACAAAAAAACCGGACCCGAAAACCCGAACCGGAACCGACCCGAAAATATAGACCCGAATCTGAACCCGAAACCGGTAGAATACCGTATTGGGTCCTAATCTCCTAAACCCGAAGAACTGGAACCGAAGCCGGAACCGAACCGAAAACCGAATGGGTACAGACATACCCGAAATAAAATCATATATAGAGAATATTAGTTATATATATATATATATATATTTTATAACATAGTTATTCAAAGTTACAATTTAAAATTCAAAAATATTATTTTTTCCTAGAGCAAAATAATGAAAATACTCAAAATAACCAAAATTATATTGAAATGTTTAGCTATAATTTTTTTTAAATTAACCAATCTTTTTTAAAAAATAATTTTAAAAATTTTATTTTAATATTTAACATTAAAATTTCCGGGTAATCAGGTAAAATTCAGGTTTTTGGGTTAAATTTTGGGTAATCGGGTACAAAATACCCGAACCCGAATGATATCTGATTTTTTCGGGTATTTGTAAGTTCTAAAATTTTAGATCCGAACCAACCCAAACTCGGTAAGACCCGAACCGAACCCGAACCGATATTTTCTGTTTACTCTAATGGGTCCTAAACTCTTCTACCCGAAAAACCCGAACCCGATCGGTTCCTACCCGAACCCGACCCGAATACCCGAATGCCCAGGGCTATTTTATCTGATGTGAGTGTATCAATTTGGAAATGAAAGAAAAAAAAAAAAAGAGAAGAGAAATCATGAACACACCATATATAATCTTAGGGTTCTGCTTCGACTAGGTTTTTTTTCTCTCAAGTCATGTGCTCATGTCCTTTGAAGTTTTAGTAAAGTGGTGAAAATTATGATTTGTTAGTATTATTATCGATGATGTTGCAGAAAGATAACTTTTTATATTAATCAGTGATTTTTATTTATTAAAGAAAAACCAAAACCTTAGATACAATATAAAATAATTCATAACTATCTAAACTAATTAACTTTTAAATAAATATATTGACGATAATAATGAAAGATTTCCAAAGATCTACTGTGCATCAACCTCTCATCTTCGGAGAGGCTTCCAAGGCGAATATTGAGCTTGATTGATTTGAAGCACTTGATCATTGTTATCGTTGCTCTCAATCTTCACTCTTGTCAAGACTCTCTTGTTGCCTCTTACCATCACATGCGAATCTTGAATCTTACTGATCCCTTGGGTTGTCTTTGTCTGATAACTATAAATCTTTTTGATCTCATCGGTTGTCAAAGGCCAACCTTGCCCCTCAAAGTACTCTTCAACTGGAATCCACGGTTCTGGAGGTTGCTCGATTTGGGGTATTTGATCGTCACCGTTGTCATTAGGGTTCTCGTCAGAAGACACGTCGAGTTGGAGAAGAGAATCGTGGACGATCTGGCATTGTTGGACGTTGAGATCCTCTCGAAGAATAACAACGCCGTCGACGATAAGGGTTTGTTTTGAAACTGGGATACGTTGAGACTTCTCGATCTTCTGTTTTACCTCTAACAATGTATCCTTGTAATCCACTTCAATCTCGAACGATGAGCCACTGAGAATCTCGACGAGAAATTTCATAATGGTTTTTGTAAAGAAAATTTAGATTGAATTTGGCCTTAAAAAGGAGGCATAGCTTCTAAAAAAATAATATATATATATATATATATATTTTAAATATACTACTTTACAAAATAAAGTAAAAAAAACCTTCAAAAATAAGAACAATATATACAGTATATTATACTTTATAGAAATTTTGAGATGAGAAAAGTAAATTTGTTCATATTTGTAAATTTAACTATAAGAACATGTTTAGTAGGACTCTCACACCCTCCAAAAATTTAAGAAAATGCTAAATAATATTGTCATTGCACATGCTCTAATGATTAATAATCCTATTTAATAGAGATCGATTGCCAACGGAAATATTTTTTATTAGTTATAAATATTCGTCTTAGAAACAATTATTTTGGCAATATCAGCAAGTCATACCTTCCTTCCACACTAGACATGACTAAAATCAAACCATAACTTATTTGAACCGTAATCGGACCGTTTTCAAATCATAATTAAAGGCTTGATTGGTTAACCTAATCGCAATAATCCAATTTGATTAAAGTTGTGTCCAAACAGATTTAAAGACAGTAAAGTGGATTTTACTTGGACCCGAAAACTATCCATTCGGATCTTGATTAAAAGATTTGGATCTTTAGTATAAACAAAACAAAATTAAATATAAAAACAATAACTATCTATATTTATGAAAATCATTTTAAATTTGTTACCATAAAAAGTGGGCATTTAAATTCGAAACTGAAGTAAACATATTTAATTTGGTTTATTTGAGATATTTTTAAAAACACTAATTTTTATTTAATAAAATCTGATAAAAATAAGGGAAAATTGGAAAAAATGACATTTTTTCAAAAAATGTCAATCTATACTTTTTTTTTTAGGTTTGGTGAAATAGGTTTTATATTAATAAAAACTCAATTTTACCTTCACTTTTAAAACCACCTAATATAAACGAAAATACAATAAAATCATTTTAAATTATTCACAAAAAATTAAAAATTAAAAGGAAATAAAAATTGCGATACAGAAACCTCTACACGTACCCGAGTTTTTTACACTGAAAAGGAATGAAAACCTTTTTCACTCCCAATTATTTTTTTTACCAAATCGTATAGAAACAAAAAAAAACAGCGACGGCTGGGGTGTTTTTCGGCTTGTTCTCCCGATTAATCGACGGCGGTGAGTTTCTTTTTATCATTCTTTTCTCATCTGGGCGAATCTTCTTTCTTGATTTGTCCTCCTTCTGATTTGTTTTTCTTTTATTCTTGTGACTTATGTTTTTATTTGCTCCCATGATTTTGTTTGCTCCCATCGCTCAATCGTTTGATTTTCTTCACATCGTTTGAAATTCGGCTTCATAGTACAATGTAAATCACTCTAGAATTCTCAATTTCTATAGATTTAGGAGTTGCATGTTGATTTTCTTAATCGGTTTTGAATTTGTTTTACTAAATTGAGCTATGAGAGATGAGAACATTGAAATTGTTGCAATGCTTGTCTTGTTTTTCAATTTTGTTAGATTTAAAAGTTGATTTGATTGATTATGAACTGTTCTTGGTTTCATGTTTGGTTTGATAGTTATTCGATAGAAATATGTTTTATGTTTCATGTTTGGCTTGTCTCTTATCTTTCGTCATCTTTGATTAAGTAGTAACCTCCCTCTGATCTCTCTCTTTGGGGGTTGTCTAATCTGACACGTTCCTCTGTCTTGCTTTTTTCCTCTCTTCTTGTTTCTGGGAAGCCTCTCTACAAAGGGATAACACATCAAAAAAAAAAAAAATTATTGCTTTTGGATTTTCTTGATTCTCTCTGATTCGTCCCCTTTTGTACAGGGTTGTATTTTTGGGGGTTTGTGGTTGTGGGGGAGCTTCTCTGAGTTGAATAGAGTTGTTAGTTTGTAAATCACTCTGTTTCTTGGTTGGGGTTGATCTTGTTTTCAAGTAGTGGATGAGTTTGATAGTTATTCGATAGAAATATGTTTTATGTTTCATGTTTGGCTTGTCTCTTATCTTTCGTCATCTTTGATTAAGTAGTAACCTCCCTTTGATCTCTCTCTTTGGGGGTTGTCTAATCTGACACGTTCCGCTGTCTTGCTTGTCTTGGTTCATCTTGATCTAATTGTTTCATAGTTTTTCAATTTTGTTAGATTTAAAAGTTGGTTTGATCGCTTATGAACTGTTCTTGGTTTCATTTTTGGGTTGATAGTTATTTGATTGTAATAGGTTTGATAGCTTGAGTTGGTGGTCGCTACGTTTTGTATTAAGTTGTCAATTTTGTTAGATTTAAAAGTTGGTTTGATCGCTTATGAACTGTTCTTGGTTTCATGTTTGGTTTAGTAGTTATTTGATAGTAATATGTTTTATGTTTCGCATGTTAGGTGTATATGAGCAATATTAGCTTGTTGAACATGGATGGCAAAGACGGATCAAGCAAAGTGATATCAGGCACTTTTATAAATTTTGTTATTTGTTTTTTTTTTCTCTGTTGAGAGCTTTTTCTGTTATTTATAACAACTCTTATTGTTGTGTTTGATTTTTTTTTTTGTTAATCTTTTGTTCAGGCGTTGAGTATCCTAATCGCATTTTCAAATACGGTGATGAACCACAAGTGAAGTAGATAAACAATAGCTGCAGAATGTCTATCTTGACAAGAATCAAAGATGCTTTGCCAACAGAGTATGAGAAAGTGAAGAGTGATCCAGTGTTTGCAAATTTGTTTGCCATCTACGAGAATGGGTTAGGGTACTCTGCGCGTTTGATACACAGCATTATGTCTCGACAGTTGATCACAGATAAGAAACATGAGCTTTGGTTTGTGTTTGGAAGGAAGCCAATGAGATTTTCGATGCAAGAATATTATGCAGTCACTGGACTCAAATGCAAGGATGATTTCAAGTTAGATTTGAAATCTTGGAATGAAGACAGTTGGAAGAAGGACAAAGGTTTTTGGGCTAGATTATTGAAGAGAGATGGGGAGATTACCATTAAGAGGCTGATGGATGTGCACCTAGTAGAAGCTCCCAAGTGGGAACCTGAAGACAAGCTAAGATTTGTATATGTGTGCGTCATAGCTGGTTTGGTAATGGCTAAGGACGAGAAGAAAAAGATCCCTCTCTCATACATCAAGTTGGTGATGGATCTTGATAAGTTGAGAGCTTATCCTTGGGGTTTACATTCTTTTGACTACCTTGTGACCTCGATCATGGACACAAGAAAGGAGTTGAAGAAGACCAACAATTATATTCTTAATGGCTTCTCCTTTGCACTTCAAGTATGGGTTATGGAAGCAATTCCAGTGATTGGAGAATTGTTGGAAAAAAAGATCAACAAGGAATTCACAAACGGTGCTAAATGTTCTAACTGGAAGGGAGCTGCAAAAGTGTCTTATCAAGACATTATCATCATAGAGCAATCGTTTGGACCAAAGGTTAGTAATTTATTCTCTATTCTTCTTTAATTGTCATGGTCTGAATATGGTTCTGTTTTTTTACTATTGCTTAACCAAAAGTTTTGTTACTTTTTTTTTGGTAGGATATCGTTCATCCATACATCTCAAGGTCAGTAAATTGTGACATAATCGATGATATAGAGTTTTTAGGCGTGATGAGATCGATGATGTGGGAGTCCAAAACATAAACGATTTGGTGCGATCTGGTTACGATTTTAGAGACCATGAGTGGGGTCATGTAGAAACTAATGATGGTGAAGAAGAGAAGATAGAGGAGGTTGTAAATGAAGATGATCATGTTGAAAAGAAAAGTGATGGAGACAATCAATTGTCTGGGTTGGAGAGTAGCGAGAGGAAGCAAGATGTAAATGTGGGAGTATCAAGCATGAAGAAGAGAAAGACGAAGCAGATTGATCATGGTGCAGAGAGTCGAAAAATGCAACTCCTATGTCAGCGAGCCGCAACGTCGTTCACTCATGGTTTTGATGAAGAAATAAAGTCATTCATTAAAGGTATGTTTGAAGCTTCTTTCAAGCCTTTTAAGGAAGAAATAAGCCAGCGATTGAAGAAGGTGGAGGAGGATGTATCAGAAGTGAAGGAGATACTATCGACTATAGCATCAACTTCGACACAAGCCACACCACATCCTTTAAACCAAAAGATGTGGTAAGTCAATAAATAATTTATATGCTTTGGTGTTGTATATGTAATGATTTCGTCAAACTTTTTGACTTTTATTTTTGAAACAGGGGAAATCACCATCCGTTCAACCAAAGAGTTTGGTACGTAAAAAGTAACTTGGTAAAACTTGTCTTCGATTTAATGTTTTGGAAATCGGCTATGTATTTTTGTTTTTTTTTAAAACATTCGGCTTTGTAATTTATTTGAAATTATTCGGCTAATTGTAAACTTAAGTATTGTAATTGTCTTTGTGAATTTATGTATTGTATTGTAATCATTAAACTTTGTTTGGATTTATTTGTTTGCAAACATTAAACTTTGTTTGATCTTTTCATTGACAGGAAGACAACTTTGTTTTCGATGATTTGTTCACCAAATCGGGTGTCATAGACCTTAATATCGAGAGTCAAGATTTATTGAGCACTCAAGATTTCTTAGAGAAAACATTAGGACATCTTTTGCAAAAACCTCGTGTACCCGATGTTGATCCTACAGACGCGGGAAAGTATGAGGAAGATGCTGATATGGTTTTTGTATCCGATGTTAGATGGAATGCTTTGGAAGCATGGCAAAGGAATCTTGGGTACGTCTTCTAATTTTTATTCTAAGCATCGATTTTATAATTGTCCAGATTTTTAAATTTTTTAGCTTACTAATTACTATTTGTTTCACAGTTACGAGCAACTTAAGTTGGGTCCATCGGTAATTAATCATGAATTGCTCGATCGTGTCATTTCTCACAACAAGTGGCTGCACAATCAAGTAAGTATAAACTTGATTTTTTCACTACTTAATTTGTTCATTATTTTACCATGGTTAAATTTAAATTTCACTTTTATTTGTTTTCAAGGAAATGGATGCGATGATGTATTTATTCCAGGAGAAAACATCCTTAGGTCGAATGAAGTCAGACCGTGTGGGTTTCATGAATTGCATGTTCAGTGAGAGAATCAAAGTGGAATACACCAAGTACTTGAAAACAAAGCGGCAGCACAAATGGGATAGTAGACTTCTCGAGTATGCTAATGGTGAGTTTCCTTCTCACGGAAAGACAGGAAAACAATGGGGTACATATGTTGACAGGATATACGCTCCGATTTGCGTCAACGGCAACAACTGGATTTCTGTTTGTGTTAACTTCGTCTTAAGAACTGTTGAAGTCTTCGACTGTGCTGGACACAAGAATAGAAGGTATGTTGAGTGTTTCGCAACGTGCATCCCAAGGATTTTGAAAGAAATTAATGCAAAGGTGAATGGAAAAGCATCTCTTTTGACACCATATGAAATCATAGACTTGAAGGTGCTCTCCGATTTGAATAAGTCGAATAGCGATTGCGGGGTCTATGCATTGAAATACATCGAGTGTCATATGCAATCTCTAAGTTTGGATTTGATGAGCGATGAGAACATCAAATATGCGCGCTTGAAGATTGCTGTCGATCTGTGGGAAGCTGCAAAGGATCCAATATTACTTGAGCGTATGAAGAACTATGTCCCTCCAAAGTCTGAGTCTCACCATATCGAAATTGACTGATTTGTTTCATCTTTTTAGTATGTTTTTAGTTTGACACATTCTATGACTTTGGTTTTTTTTTTTGTTTTATCTTAATATATGATATGATTTTTTTTTTTAGCTTAATATATGATATGATTTTTGTTTTAGCTTAATATATGATATAATTTTTGTTTTAGCTTAATATATGATATGATTTTTGTTTCATCTTTTTAGGATGTCGATGGTTTCTTCACCAATTCTATCAAACCAATAAACATACTTTTAAGTCTGGTTTAATACCAAACTAGACTTTCTTTAATTTCGTTTAAAACCAAAATCTGACTTTCTTTAATTTCGTTTAAAACCAAACCGAGTTTCTTTAATTTGGTTTAAGAGCTAATCATAAAATATAAACTTAACCCGATTCTTTACAAAGAAACACATAAATCCCAAATTTTAAGAAACCTAATATCGACCTAGTACCCTATCGATTGCGAGAAGAAGATGAGCAATGTATCAAGCAATTCGACTGGATCAAATAGTTCCCGTGCAAGAGTAAGAGTGGTTGGTGTTCCAAGGAGATGTTGGTGCGGGAAGAAATTATAGCACTTATATCAAAGTCTGATCCCAATCCTTACCGGAGATACTATCGTTGTGGATTTGCTGCATCAAACAAGGTAAATTGATTTGTTTACACGTTTTATATATTTTTAATTTTTGATTATAACAGTTGGGATTCTTGTAGCTTAGGAACAATGATCACACCTTTAAATGGGTTGATGAGGCTTTAGTCAATGAGATAGAGACACTAACTGCAAAGAATATTGAGTTTGAGAAGCACCATAAAGATTTCAAAACTGAGAGATTGGAGTTTGAGAAAATAGTTTATGAGAAGATGGAAAAGGAGATATTTGAGAAGATAGAGGATGTTTTGGCTGAAGCAAAAGCCACCAATAAGAAGATGATGGTGATCTTAGTGATATTGTGCATGCTCATGATTGGATGCAGCAAATTACTAGGTTGAGCGTATGAACATGATCATGTTTTTTTTTTTTTTTTTTTGAAATTTGTTTGCTTTTTTCCCTTTTGACCTTCACCTTCAAATTATGGTTTGTTAACCTATCACAATGATCATAATTTTTTGGCCGAATTTGTTTGTGTATGATAAAGTTTAAACAAAAAGTAGAAATGAATAAATCAACCATAAACTGAGAATAATGAAATGTATAAGTCAGTCTTGAAAACTCAAGAATAGAGTTTAAACAAAAACTAGAAACGAAATATTTGACCAGGGTGTCTTCTTGAAAAATAAACTGGGAATGGTTTAAAATCATAACAAAGAATAAAACAAGCCACCTTACCTATATTGGGACATCACATGTTGATCGGTTGTGTCATTCTTTACCACAATGGCTACACTTGTGTCTCTTTGACGATTGTGATTGTTGAGACGCTCTTATCTTGTCTTCCACCATTTCATGTCTTCGTTTCCTTTGTCTACCAGGGTGTCTTCTTGATTCAGGTGGTAAAACTTTTGCAGCCTCAACGTGGTCGGGGACGCCCCATTCGTTCTCTGGAATACCTATTGGATTAACAGTCTCCTCATAGTACTCTCTCCAACTGGTAGTGCTATACATATCATCAGCATATGGATATAGATCATTGCCTATATCAACAGCTCCTTTGATGGCGTGTCTGCAAGGGAGTTTGCCCATTTGGAACTTCCCATATGTACATGTCCTTCTCTCCAAGTCAACCACAAAGTCTACCCCATGCGCTTTGACCTGTATTATGTTTCTTCCAATCGGATAACTTTTAAAGTATTTACCTTTCACTATTCTTCTTGACATCTTTTTCTCCACCTTAACAGTTAAAGGATCTTTCTGCTTGGCACTTAATTCTCTTCGCTCAAAAAACCAGCGTGTTAACATCTCTCTGATGCTGTCTAGTAAAGGGATTACTGGATACTCTCTAGGTGATCTCAAAGCTGAATTGATCGACTCTGCAGCATTGTTTGTGTTCTGGTCATATCTGTATCCAGGGAAATGGCATCGAGCCCATTTTTTAACCTCAACATCCTCTAGGTACTCTCCAATCGCAGGACTGATGTTGCAAATGTCTCCAAAAAGTTTTTGAAACTCACCAACTCTATAAGCTTTAGACGCTCTTGAAACCAAATCAGCCACACCCCTTCCCTTGTGATATGTAATAACATTACCAATCAAGTGGTTGATGCAAATACCATGAGTAGACAATGGATAGATTTTATCAAGTGATTTGCTAATTGACACATGCCTATCTGAAATGAAAGATAAATCTTTCTCATCTCCAATAACAACCTTTAGTTACTCAAAAAACCACGCCCATGAAGAATCATTCTCAGAATCAGCAATTCCAAATGCTATTGGATACAAATTAGAGTTCCCATCTACTGCTGTAGCAACTAGTAGAACTCCTTTGTATTTGTTCTTCAAAAATGTTCCATCAACCACAATAACTTTCCTCATTCCCTTGTAAAATCCTCTTATTGACTGACCAAAAGACATAAACAGATATTTGAATCTACTGTCGCAATCAACTTCATAATTTGTATAGGTACCCGGATTCGCTTCTTGTATCATGTACAAGTATTTTGGTATTTTACCATAACTCTTCTCAGGGATTCCTCTAACTTCATTCACTGCATACTCGCGAGACTCCCATGCCTGAGAGTAAGTTAAATTACAACCATACTCTGTACGAATAATATTAATGATATCATTCGGTTTAGGCCCTTCCAATACACCCTCATAATTCTGAATAATGAGATGTCCAATTGTTTTAGCTGAAGGTGTCCTATAAAATTTCTTCTTCTTCGAAGGAGCACAAGTATGGTCCCCCACAAACTTGTTGATCTTGAAATAGGTAGACCCATTTAAACACTCAGCACGAAGACTCCATTTGCAAACATCCTCTATGCAGCGTATACACCAGAATACTGTATCAGATTTCGTAACCCTGTAGTCACAGTTGTACCTCATAGCATACAACTCCATTGCTGCTTGTAACACTTCTTTTCTTTTGAAATATTGACCCTTCCTTACGCTCACACCTTTCAACGACGTTCCAACACCATAACCGGCGTTTTTGTCGGATGTTTTCTTCCCTAAAACATCCCTCCGTTTGGCATCATCAGTACCTACAAATAANATAAAGGTTTTCATTCGGTCTACCATCGCCATCTTCAACACTTGAAACCCCTGGTTCTTTATTCAAATACAATATGACT
This sequence comes from Camelina sativa, assembly GCF_000633955.1. Lineage (NCBI taxonomy): Eukaryota > Viridiplantae > Streptophyta > Magnoliopsida > Brassicales > Brassicaceae > Camelina > Camelina sativa. The sequence continues at coordinate 2,826,709 of NC_025686.1, forward strand.
TTGCTCCCAACATCCTCAACACCACCTTTGAATGTCACACACAAATTTACTGTTTTCTTTTTTTTATAGTATGAAAGAAAATTTGTGACCTGACTATTATTCATCATAACAACAAGAGGACAATCAGCAGTGAGATCTGTGGGTAAAAAACTTAGCTCCATATCAACCATACTAGGCTCTACTCCATAGGCTTCTAAAACCATAATCTTCAATTCTTCATGTGTTGTACTCGATTCCAAAGTTAGTAATCTTCCACGATTGTCTTCATCAATAATAAATCTCCACTCATGATTGTCAAACAATCTCCACTCTCCACTCTTAACATAGATGTGCATTGCCATGGCTCAAAAATGGTGAAAAGAAATGGGAGAAAACGGTTTAACACTCCACTAAACGAAAACGATTAGGGTTGTTGTTAGGGTTGTTTTAAAAATTTCTAAAATCATTAGAAAACTATTTCTAAATTTTGTAGAACACAATCTTAACAAATTATTACGATTTTACCTAATTATTAGATAAATATTCAGTTTCCTATTCCAAATATTCACTTTCTATATTTAGCAATCACTAAAAGTTTCAGAGTATACAATCTGCTTTTCCGTAGTAGATGTCAACTAATTTTCTCAGAGATAGAGTAAAAAGAATAAAACATATTCTAAAGATTTCAGAAGATAGAGTAAACCGTAGAAATATTATACTAAAACGTTTAGAACATAGAGTAAACCGTAGAATACAAATTCTGAATTTTGTAGAATTCAGTATTTCCGGCCCCTAAACTATTTAAAACAGAAACTATTCCTGAATTTAGTATAACATGTACAAAATGTTAGAACACA